>NC_084798.1:149660951-149963981 GCF_963169125.1 Humulus lupulus | reverse complement strand
CACCTCGCCCAAAGGCTCCCTGCCCAGCTTCGTGGTCGGCTCGCCAGGGAGAGGATATACAAGCTCTCGAAGCACAGACGCAGCCAGGCTGCCATTACTGATACTGCCTCAATGGAGGTTGATCAAGTCGTCAACAGAGGGTTGAACGAGATAGTTAGCGTAAGTTATCTCCTGCTACTTTATCATTGATGTCTGATTTCTTTTCCTTATTTTATCTCATTCTTTGTCTTCAGGGGCTGCTAACTTTAACTGCTGGCTGGCGCCGGGTTGGGGTGTTGGTTTCTCGGGGAAAGAACTTCCACTCCAGGCTTTCCCAGGCTAAGCAAGCACTTGAGGCTGACAACAACAAGCTGCTCGAGGAGAATAAGGAGCTGTCCAAACAGCAGGAACAACTGCGCGAGGACAAAGCTACTCTCACCAAGGAGCTTTTGGACGCCCAAGATGCCATGAAGAAAGCCAACGAATCCAAAGAAAAATTCAGGGAAAGTTCCAAGCTCAACACTCAAGCATGTAATCAGCTTGAGCTTGATCTGGTCGCCAGCAGGCAGGAGACGAGGGAGCTTGAAAAGCGAGTGCAGGAGCTCGAGGAGGACGGGGCCAAGAATTTTAAGAAGTACAAGGAGGCCACTCACCTTTGCTTCTATGAATTCTGGAAGCACAACCAGGAGGCTAACTTCAACTACCTGTCCGAGCGTTTGAGGAGGACTCTGATGGCGCAGTGCGCCATTCGGCTGGAAGAAGAAGAAAAGGCCAAACTGCCTGCCTCCCCAGAGATCTCCTTAGCAAGGGGGATTGATGGCACTGGTGCTGACCAAGGCACTCCTCCCAACCCCCAGGATCCTCCAACTCCTTAATAATTTTTCTATTTTTTCTTTTTATTTCGTTTTGATGGCCCACGGGTCGCGTTGTAAAGACAAATTGTTTTTATTGCTACAAGGGCAGCTTTTTACTTTTAATTAAACAATTACATATGAGCAGTAGTGCTCGCGGTGTAAAAGAATGCCTTATGATATTATAATATTTCTGTTTATTATAACATTTGTTCGCATGACCGAACTTAGCATAGTACTTTGGCTTGATTTAACAAAATACAAATTTTGAAAAATACTCTAAGTACCGTAGCATGCTTTCACTCATTTTGTTCATGTGTTTACATACCTCTTGGTATGCTTTGCTATCGATGTACCATATATGCCCCCCAAGTGATCGAGGAGCTTTAGGTCCTTGGTCACTTGCCTTGACCATAACCTGTGCGAACATTACTACTCGGTATGAGATTCAACACTTTATAATACAGCAAAACAACATACGTAATGAACAAATACTTTTAAAAAAAAAAATTACAAAGGTTGGCAAGAATGACTGGCTGCGCACAGTCCCTTATAATTCTCGTATTAAAATGGACTAAACATGTCTTTACGAGTGATCTTAAAAAGATCTTACACTTATAAGCGATTAGCCATACAATGTGGCTAACCCTTTTTCAAAACTTGTAAAAAGTACAAATTAATACAAGTCGGTCCTTTAAAAAGGATTGTTTATTGATAATACTTACGCAGGTGTTCTCCGTTCCAATAGCGTGGAACGAGATCTCCATTTAAGCGTGCAAGCTTGTAGGTGCCTGGATGAATGACTTCCTCAATCTGGTAAGGTCCTTCCCAGTTTGGTCCGAGAACTCCAACAGTTGGGTCGTGGGTGTTTAAGAAAACTCGTCGTAGTACTAGGTCTCCGATGTTGAATTTCCTTTCTTTCACTTTCGAGTTAAAATACCGGGCGACCTTTTGCTGGTACGCAGCTACTCGGAGTTGGGCTCTTTCCCATTTCTCTTCAAGTGAGTCTAGGGACTCCATCATCAGTTGGCTATTCTGGTCCTGGTCATATGTAATTCGTCGGTGTGAGGGCGGATCTAACTCGACAGGCAACATTGCTTCATACCCGTACGCTAGGGAGAACGGGGTATGACCTGTCGCTGTTCGATGAGAAGTTCTATACGACCAGAGTACTTCAGGCAGCTGTTCTGACCATGCTCCTTTAGCGTCTTTAAGTCTTTTCTTTAGGGTATCTTTAAGGGTTTTGTTCACTGCTTTGACTTGCCCATTTTCTTGTGGATGAGCAACCGAAGAAAAGCTTTTGACGATACCATGCCTCTCGCAGAAGTCTGTGAATAAGTCACTGTCAAATTGGGTATCGTTGTCTAAGACTATTTTCCAAGGCAAACCATATCGGCAAACAATGATCTTGATGACGAAGTCAAGAACTTTTTTGGTCGTTATGGTAGCGAGCGGCTCAGCTTTGGCCCATTTGGTGAAGTAGTCGACCGCTATGACTGCATATTTTACTCCACCTTTCCCTGTTGGCAGGGATCCAATCATGTCTATACCCCATACTGCGAAAGGCCAAGGACTCTGCATCTGTTTTAACTCGTTGGGAGCTGCACGCGGAATTTCGGAAAACCTCTGACACTTATCGCATTTTCGCACAAATTCCATTGAGTCTTCGTTCATAGTCGGCCAGAAATAGCCCTGCCTTAGAATCTTCTTTGCCAAACTCTGCCCCCCAGCGTGATCCCCACAAAAGCCTTCATGAACCTCCCTCGTCAGCTCTTTAGTCTTTTCCGGTGTTATACATCTGAGCAGTGGCATGGAATATCCTCTTTGGTAAAGAACACCATCGACCAGTATGTATCTAGCAGCATGTCTTTGAAGAGTTCTGGCTTTGTTTCTATCTGCCGGTAGTACTCCATTCGTGAGATACTCCAAGTATGGTGCCATCCATGTATCCTCCATACAGATTTCCATATTAGTCTCATCCGCTCGTATGCTCGGCTCGCACAATCTTTCTACTGGCACAATATTCAAAGTGTCAGCGTCTTTCGCGCTTGCGAGTTTGGCTAAGGCATCTGCGTTTAAATTCTGATCCCAAGGTATTTGCTGGAGGGTATACTTCTCAAACTGAGCCAATAGATCTTTAGTTTTATTTAAGTAGGCCACCATTTTGAGGCCTCGTGCTTGATATTCCCATAGGACCTGATTCACTACCAGCTGTGAATCACTGTAGATATCAAGCACTTTTATACTCATGTCTTTGGCTAACCTTAGTCCTACGAGGAGTGCTTCATATTCGGCCTCATTGTTTGACGCGGTGAAATCGAACCTAATAGTGCAGTGAAATCAATGCCCTTCCGGCGTTATCAATGTCACTCCTGCTCCTGCGTGAGATTCGTTGGATGATCCATCCGTGAATAACTTCCATGAAGGAGCTTCGACTTGGGGCTCAGGCGCACTAGGCTCTTCGCACTGCTCACCATCTGGGAGCTCAGTGATTTCAGCGATGAGGTCAGCCAAGACTTGTCCTTTTACTGCTGCTCGCGGCGAATATGTGATATCGAACTGCCCGAGTTCGATTACCCATTTTAACAAACGCCAGCCGCCTCTGGCTTTTGCAGAACTTGCCGAAGGGGCTGGTCAGTTAAGACTGTAATGGGATAGGCTTGGAAGTAAGGACGTAACTTCCTTGAGGCCAAGATTAAGCAATAGGATAATCTTTCGATGGGAGGATACCTCAATTCGGCTCCGATTAACCTCTTGCTTACATAGTAAACAGCCTTTTGTACGCCTTCTTCTTCACGTACTAGTACCGCACTAGCAGCAAATTCGGTAATCGCTAAGTAGATGAACAAAGTTTCTCCTTCTATGGGCTTTGATAAAACAGGAGGTTGTGCCATGTAGGCCTTTAAGGCCTGGAAAGCCTGCTCGCAGTCTCCTGTCCATTTGAATTTCTTGTTGCCTCTAAGTAGATTGAAAAAAGGGACGCATTTATCCGTTGACTTGGAAATGAATCTACTTAATGCGGCAATTCTTCCAGTTAAACTTTGCACATCTTTGATTTTCATTGGCGATTTCATGTCGATCAGGGCTTTTATCTTGTCGGGGTTGGCCTCGATTCCTCTCGAATTAACAATGAACCCCAAGAATTTTCCTAATCCTACTCCGAAGGAACATTTGAGAGGATTTAACTTGATCTGATATTCGTTCAGAACGTTGAAACACTCTTGTAAATCTCTCACATGTCCTTCTGTCTTTTTCGACTTTACCAGCATGTCGTCTACGTATACCTCCATGTTTACTCCGATCAACTCTTTAAACATGTGGTTAACCAATCGCTGGTAAGTCGCACCAGCATTTTTTAGTCCGAAGGGCATTACTTTATAATAGTATAACCCTATATCGGTCTGAAAGCTAGTGTGATCCTCGTCAGGGGGATGCATACTGATCTGATTGTACCCTGAGTATGCGTCCATGAAGGAGAGGATCTCATGCCCTGCAGTTGCATCGACCAGCTGGTCGATCCTTGGGAATGGGAAGCAATCCTTTGGGCAGGCTTTATTGAGGTCTTTGAAATCCACACAGGTTTGCCATTTTTCATTAGGCTTGGGAACCAGTACTGGATTATACCCACGATGGATAAAATGCCACCCGTATGAACCCATTCTCCTTCAGTCTTTCGACTTCCTCTTTTAAGGCTTTCGATCTATCCTTATCGAGCAGCCTTCTTTTTTGTTGCACGGGTGGAAAACTCTTGCCAACGTTCAGGACATGGCTGATAACTGCAGGATCTATCCCAGCCATGTCTTTGTGTGACCAGGCAAAGACTTCCTGGTTCTTTCGCAAAAATTCCACCAATGCATGTTTCGTGGTTGTTTCTACGTTTTTCCCGACCTTCACAACTCTGGTCGGGTCTTTTTCGTCATGTTGGACTTCTTCCAGGTCCTTGACGGGTCCAACATCTTCTTCAAAATCCCCAAAGCGAGGATCTAAATCCCTATCCTCACTTTGGGCAACACCCTATTTGGTGACTCCATCACCGGATTGGGCCTGTGTATCAATAGCCATCTGCAACCTATCTGGGGGAGTGCTCTTTGATGTTCCCTTCTTCGCCTTTGTAACTGAGGCGTTGTAGCACTCCCTTGCTTCTAATTGGTTTCCCAACACGCGTCCTACCCCTGCATCTGTCGGGAATTTCATGGCCAAGTGCCATACTGAGGCGACGGCCCGAAGATCAACCAGTATAGGCCTTCCAATGACAGCATTGTACGCCGAAGGACAATCGACTACTATAAAAGTAGCAAGTAATGTCCTTGTAGCAGGCATTGTACCTGCTGTGACTGAAAGTCTGATTAACCCTGCTGGGGCGAGTCCCTCGCCTGAGAAGCCGTAAATTGTTTGGTTGCAGGGTTCCAAGTCCTTAACGGACAACTTCATGCGTTCTAGCGAAGATTTGTATAGGATGTTCATTGAACTTCCTGTATTAACTAGTACTCTTTTCACCATCATGTTGGCGATTTGAACGTCCACGACCAGCGGATCAGAATGTGGGAACCGGACATGCTGGGCGTCACCATCAGAGAAGGTTATCTCACCATCCTCTAATCGAGCCTTCTTTGATGCCCTATCCTCCACAGTCATCATATCGATGTCCTGGTCGTGGCGTAGGGTCCGAGCATATCGTTCCCTCGCCTTTCCACTGCTTCCCGCGAGGTGCGGGCCTCCGCATATGGTGAGTAAAGTGCCAGCTACGGGGTCAGGCTGCAGAGGTGGCGAGCGTTGGCGTGTGGGCGCATGCTCGTTGCCACCTGGAGCTTCTCGTTGGGAATTTCCCGAGGCCCGTACATATCTTCTCAAGTGTCCTTGTCTAATAAGGAACTCTATTTCATCCTTCAACTGGTTGCATTCACTCGTATCATGTCCATAGTCGTTATGGTAACGACAGAACTTGGTAGTGTCTCTCTTCGAAATATCTTTCTGAATGGGAGCAAGTTTTTTATAAGGCACACTCGAACTCGTGGCCTGATACACCTCTCCCCGAGACTCAATAAGGGCAATGTAGTTAGTGAACCGAGGTTCATAACGATTACCCTTGGCTCGTTTATTGTCAGAGGTTGAAGGCTCATTATGCGGCCATTTCCCCCCATTCTTGCCATTGCCATTGCTATTCCCGTTGCCTTGGCCGTTGCCGTTGGGCTTTGACCCATTGGCAGATTTGGCGGGCTCAGCAATCCCCTTATCCTTGCTTGGGGGCTTTCCTTCACTGGCGATGGCATCCTCGAGCTTGATGTAGTGATCAGCTCAATCCAAAAATTTCTAGGTAGTCCTGACCCAATGCTTTCTGAGACTGTTCCAGAGAGGCGTGTGGCGCTTAACCCCTGTAGTTATGGCCATCATCTTGCCTTCGTCTCCCACTGTTTTGGCTCCAGCAGCTTCTCGCATAAAACGCTGGACGTAATTCTTCAGTGGCTCTCCATCTTGCTGGTGTATTTCGACCAGCTGATTTGCCTCAGTTGGGTGCACACGACCCACATAGAATTGTCCGTAAAATTCCTTCACGAACATCTCCCATGAAACTATACTTGCAGGAGGGAATTTGAAAAACACTCCTGTGCAGCATCAGAAAGTGTTGTAGGGAAGATCCTGCACTGAGCATCTTCGGACACTTTCTGAATGTCCATCTATATCTCAAACTTGTTGACATGAGATACTGGGTCACCATACCCGTCAAATTTCGGAAGCGTAGGCATCTTAAACTTGCTAGGAGTTTCTGCCATAGCTATCCTCTAAACGAAAGGAGTGCCCTTTCTCCTATCGTGATCGATATAAGATGTTCTTCCCCCGACCAGCTGTTGCACTGCCTGGTTGAGGGCATCTATCTGGGCCTGCAGGGCGCTAGGAATCGCCGGGGCCTCTGCTGCTGCTGGGGGAATGTACTCATCGTGTCGTTCCCTGCGATCGTTGAGTACATCTCTTAAATCTTCGTCCCTTCGCCACTGCTCGCTAGCTCCAAGACGGTTAAAGACGTTATTTTGTCTGGGCTGCCCCCCAGCGTCACGTCTCTCGGGTTGGTCCCCTCTAGGTGGCGGGCTTCTATCCCCACCTCTATCTTCATTTCTCCGACCGGCATTTCCTCTGCCTGAGTCGGCCTCATTATAATCGTGGCCATCTCCGAACCTTGATTGGCTACGATGGGATCAACTGTTCCCTCAGTTGCCTTCCCGGGCTGGAACCTCTCGAGCGTTAGAGGGTGGCCTGCGTTGGTCGGTAGGTCCCCGTGAATTATCATGTCGTGGGGGGCCCCGGACCGCAGAGCCTGTCTCTGAGTTCCTTCTGTTGCCAGAAGGACGCTATTCTCTACTCGGAGGGTTTGGCTCTTCACCCCTATGGCGTCTAGGACTGCGGAGCGGCTGCCCGGCCCTATTCTACCTTGGTTGCGGGGGATTGCCGCGACCAGCCTGGGATGGAGGCTGTGCCTCAGGGTCCCTCAGCGGGACATCGTCCTGAGGCATCGGTGGCTGCTCGGGCCTTTGGGGGCTCGAGGGCTGGATAGGCAGGCTAGGATTGGGACCCCTTTGGGGCGGCCCATTCGTAGGTTGATCAGGCTACGAGGCAGGTACAGCCTGATTTCTAGCCAACCGTTAGGCTGCTTCGAGGGCTTCCATGGCCTCCCTCTGACGACGGTCCATATCCGCCTGCCTTTCACTTAATTCCTGGCGCTGTCGCTCAATTTCTTGTTGCTGCCACGCCATAACCTCAGCAGCACTTTCTTGGCTGGCCCTCAGATTGGCCAGTTCATCCTGCAATACCCTCAGGGTATTCCTCAGTGTCTCAGAATCCAATTCTTCCTCATCGAATTCCAAATGTGGCTCATCTTCGGTCACATTTGGAGGAGGAGGAGGCGGTTGAGATGGTGCAACGCTAGCCGCCTGTCCAGTCTTCTTTGTGGTTTTCGCCATTGAAAATTCAACAATATTATATCAAGCTCTCAATGAAAAGCAACAGAATGTTGACCCTGATTTTGGTCAACTGACACGGAGTCAAAAATGCTTGATGTGGACAAATATGTTGAAATGAAGATAATGACAAAAACAGTAAAGCGCACAAGAGTTTATAATGGTTCGGCCCCAGAATCTAGTAATAACCTACGTCCACTTGAACTGTTATTGATATAATATTACAAAGGAGTGATCAAAGAACTAGGGTTCAATGAGTTTCACCAACCTCTGAAGAACAAAACAATATATCAAATATGATAGCTCTAATCTCGAATAATTAGAAAGCCAAAAGTCCCTTCCTTGAGCTATCTTTCTCTATTTATAGGCTCAAGGAAGATTACATTAATTTGTTACAGATATTCTTTCCTAAATAATCGGATACTCAGGAAATCATGGGAGATAATTTCGGATATGATTATAACTGCATAAGATTTTCTCCAAATATAGCGAGTATACGACCAAGCTGGTCGTATATAGAGATCGAGTGTTGCGCCATAGACATCTTTCTGGTCGATGGTCGAACAAGACTTCTGCCAGATGTCAGCCACGTGTACTAAACGTCTGCCATGTCATCCATGCCTGTTTTTTGGATAACAAACTCTCTCACTCAATTATACTACCGTGTTCCCAAGATGTAAGTATGAGCTAGTTCGTAGGGTAAGCTGGTAACGAACAAGTCAAATAACTCAAATAATACAATCAATTATAGTACTAACCACTCAGAATTGAGATTGAATTGACATATGGTCAACTATATGATATGACTAGAATAGATAACAACGGTATGTTTACTTATCCTATCTACTGTCAATATCGGTCCAGTCCGATGTAACAAATACATCCGATCTTATCTACTTTGCTAATGTTCTTTGGAAAGAACATAACACTGTGATATGTAAGTAGATCATATCTTAGATTGGCAAGTCAGTGAAAATCCTGTGCACTGACTATTCTTAGGACTAACTTATTTTGAAGATATAATCATATTTATATTCCACTGTGATTACGTCACTATAAATATGATTATCTATATGCTCGGGATTTAATAGAAGTTTATATTAAACAAATAATCATGAAAATAAAACATGTGAGCAAAGTGATTGACCAATTTAAAAATTGATTTTTATTCTTTTATTGATAATAAATGAGATTACAAAGAAATTGAGTTTTAATTAGGGCATAAATTGCCAACAGGAAATTCCTAATACGTTCATTAATGCTTAGATATTATTTTGTATTTATTACCTGATATTGTGGGCAAAGAATTAATAGACATTAATGCATTTATGAAAATGGGATGTTACCCAAAAATGTATGTTACCATATTTATGTATGATTACCCAAAATTGTCCAAGGGTAATTCCCTATAAATAAAAGGGAGAATGGACAGAAAAGGGGATTGACTTTCTGTATACCGAAACTCTGGTGAAATTGTTACTAAACAAGTTAATAAAAGTGACTCGTGAACTAGGTAGATTTGTAACCACTGAACCACGTAAAAAGTGTGTGAGTGTTCGTGATATTTTTTATTTGTTCAATTACGGTTTAGCAAAAGCCTAATCTCTCTATTTTTGGATTCCTTAATCCATTATTGGTGAAAAACCTCGTCAACAGAACCCAAAATCCTAAATCCAAAAATTAATTTTACAAGCACCCCTAGCAAGACACAAATACTCGAGTAAATACAACAATAAATAGTAATTTTACAAGCACAAAATATAAAAACGAGTGTTTAACCTTATACATTGCTAACTGACGACACATCGACTCATCGACTGTGATCCTAGACAACATGTATAGCCTAAAAATATATCAAAATCTTATACAACACATGACTACTAAATGACCTTATCAGTATACATGCATTGAACAAGATAGTTGTATTACGATCTCTAAGGGCCTGATTGGTCTGCAATTAGAAAAATGAATTTTGTAAAAGTGTGATTTTGAAATGAAAATCTTGAATTACTGACTGAAAATATGTTTCTGAAAATGTGATTGGTTTATTGTCTGTAAACTGTTTTCAAGTTTAAAAACTGAATATGTGATTGGTAGAAAATCAAAAAATAAAACAGAAACAGAATATATAATTGGTAGAGTTAAATCTGAAAACTATTTTAATACATATATATTTTTTAAATTTTAATTTACCAATAAATTTATCATAATTTAATGTTCATAATATTTTTCATTTACAAAAATTTTTATTTTTACTATCATAACTAAGAATATATGCATATGTTATAACAAAGTAGTGCATCTACATCAAGATCATAAGTGCTACATATTAACACAACACCTCCCTAATTATACAAAATACAAGGAGCATGTTGAGCATGCTATGTAAAAAGAATTAGTTCACATGAAATGGTTTTCACAAAATCTGAATATATATATATATATTTGTCAGAAAATATAAAATTATTGCTTAGAGATACTTTATTTCCTTTCCTCTTACTACTTGTCTCTCATTCTTCTCTTCTCTTCATTTTGGTGTGTAGAATAAAAATACAGAGGTCATCAACATTCTTCTCCATTATGGTGTTTTATTTTTTATACCACTTTCCTCCAAGATATACATGTAATTTTTGTTTGAACAAGTAGCTTAAACAACAAATTCTAATTATACCTGCTTAAGTTGCATCTCTCTAATCAAAATCTGTCAAAATTCAAGAAAAACACTAGTTGAGAGTCTCTTCTTAGGTTTAATGATATAAGCAAACATGTTTTTATCTCAATGTGTATGGTTGCAAAGACACTGATCATACCTACCAATGAAGCTATAAATTTCAAATGCTATAATCCTTTATATGATAGTATTCAAATTTGAAATACACACTATATTATAACCCATGATACACAAACCCTAATTCTAGTTGTCCATGCCCTCCAATATCAATCTACAAAGCTCCTTTTTATGAGTTGTGCATTAGAAATAGGGGCTCAGATTTATTTATAATACTAATTAAGCTATGAAAAATTTACATAGATCTGTTTCAAGCATTTAGACATAGATACATTGCTCAATATTGTTCTCAATGAACTCTCGAACATCAAGCAACTCACCAAACCACATAAGACAACCTCTACCTCCACTAAACCACTTCACTCTGCCTCACACTCCTTGAGAATCATGCTCTTGTTCAATTCAGAATACAAAATGTGTAATGTGCAATAGTAGGTAAACACTATCTTATTAGCTTTTTATCTTAGTATTGGATATTGCAATTACAACTACAAAAAAGACATGCTTTTTTTTTACTCTTAATATCGATCTAAAGTGGAACATGCTTCCAGTGAGATGTGTAAAAGAATATGATCAAAATCAGCAACTACTAATAGCCAAATTGATTTGAAATTCCGTTTTTTATGATTACCAACTTAATTATTCAAATTTATTAGAAGAATATCTAAATGATTACAAAACTAAATTGACTTATACAAATAAAGACTCCCTCATGAATTTTTCGCAACTGTTGTAATCTAAACTCCTAATCAAATTTCTAAAGTGCTAAGATCTTGAACTCCTTTAAAATCATAACACTTGCACTTTTCCTCCCGAAAAGTGACTCACGAACAAGACTTCTCCCGAAGCTTGATGACCAATGTCCAAGTGTGTTCAACCTGCACAATTAACACAAAGAAAACAATACAGAAGTACACTGTAATAAACCACTAAGAACTTGCTGGACTCAAGTTCTTCACATAATAAAAAGTCTCTCTAAAATTTGAAAATATTTGGAAAATAATGCACCGAGAGAGATAATCAAAAACCAGCGACCTAAGGATGATTATATACATTTTAGAATCCCTTTAGGTCGTGGAAAACAAATCAGAAATCAAATAGCCAATAAATGGAAAATCTTCCAAAACAGGAAAGTCAGAATCTGTTCAAACAGGCTGGCAATCCGTTCAAACAGATTCATTGAACCTGGACAGTTTTTCAACCCAATTTCCTTAAATAAATAAGGAAACAATATATACATTATCACTGCAAGTTGTACACAATTTCTGGGTAACCAAATCAGGTCAACAAATAAAAATAAATACTAATAATTTCCATATAAACTAATTTCAAGAAAAGATATTCTTTTATAGGAAATTATATATTTATTTTATAATCATATATAGAATAATCTGATTTATAGAAAGACACATTTCAACAAAATAGGAAACTACCCATTTTCGAAATTAACCACAAAATATTACAAAACAGGAAACTACCCATTTTGAAAATACCACTCAATATTACAAAACAGGAAACTCCCCGTTTTGAAAATACCACTCAATATATTTCGAAAATACATTCCATAATTAATTTTGTCAATTTTATCAAATATGCTAATAAAAGATTTTACATAATTAATTTACAAACATGAGTTATAAGCAAAATTCATAAACAGACAAATAAATAAATAAATATATATATATATAAATATATGACGCAGTGACAATATAAAACATAATGACCCATAAAGCATATCCATGAAGCATCAAAATGACTATTAACTATATAGACAAATTGTTCACACAATCATTTAATCAAACATTATATATGCAAAGGACACAATATCATATTGCCAAGTGTTGAACTTGAAACCTACGTATTAAGAAAGATCAAAAGTATATTTAATTTCATACTTGCACAGAATAAATCATTATCATTATTATATCAATCTTTCAAAAAAAAAAGAAATTGAAAATGATTTTATATCATTTCAATACCAAGAGAACAAAGTCCAATGATCCTATATATATATATATATATATATATATATATTCTCGTATATTCTACTGATTCTCAATAATTCTATTTATAACATTGAGAGAGGGAGAAGGAGAAGAAAGTGAGAGAGAGATAGAGAGAGGAGTTTTGTTGTGAGTGAGTTCTAAGTTGTGATATTAATAAAGATAAGAGAGAGTTGCCGACGTTAGTATGAGAGAGAAAAGTCGGTTTCCCTACAGCGACGTTAGCGTGGGTATGGCTCAAGAGTGTGATGGTAGATCGTCGTGCAAGGAGCTTCTTGCTATCTTCAAGTAATGAAGTGAAATAGAAAAATTGAGCAGAGAATATGTTTACAAATTTTGGGATGTAGTATTTGGAAAGGGAGAAAACTTGAAAATATAGGTTGTTTTTTGGTAAACATTTTTGTTTTTTGAATTTTTTAAACACAAAAATAAATAAATTTTCATTTTTGTTTATTTATTTTTAAAATATAAAAATATGTTTTGTAACTATTTTTGTTTTTAAAAACAAAAAATAATAAATTTGTTTGATAATTTTTATTTTTATTTTTTGTTTAACAATATAAAATGAGGTGTTGATTTGAAAAAAAGAAACAAAAAGTTAAAAACAGTTTAAAAATATTTTGAAAGTGAAAAATTTTTATTTTTAAAATTTAATGAATTTTAATTAAAATTTTTAAAAATAATAAATAAAAATAAAATTACAAAACACCATTTTATGTTTAATTGTCAAATTTTTAATTAATTAAATAAAAAATTATTTATTTTAAGTGCTACCAAACAGCATTATAATTTTCAATGATCCAATACAAAATTATGATAGGATTATGATATATATTTGGAATTAGTTTTTAAAAACAAATAATCAATCAAGTGTTATCGCGGCATCCACTTTTTTTTTATGTTTTCAAAATGATAAAATTGGTTTTGAATTCTATACCTAAGTTATTCCACATTAAGATCCGAGGAAGAGGGAAGACACTTGAGTTTATGCACATTATAGGTATTCACACAATATTGTCTGTATAATCTTTTTTTTTTTACTAGTGCAATGCAAACTTCCTTTCCGAATCACATGTATAAATATGTTGTATTTTATTTTTCGTTGTTATTGCTTTTATTTTATATATGTCATAATTAAGTAAATCAGAATCCCTTATTATTGTGATAGAAAATAATTTTGGAACTTAGTTAATCAATGTTCGAACAACGACTATATTATATATTTCGTCTCGAAAAGCGAAACAAAGTTCATGCGAGTGTCCTATCTTTTCCACTTTTTGTACATGTCTATAAAGTATAAAACCTGATATTTGAGTGTGACTTGAGTAAAAAAGCTTTGATCAACTTGAGAAACAAAAACAAATAAAATAAAAAGTACATCCATATATATGAACAAAACATAGAATAATAACAGGAGTGAGTGTCTCAGAAATCAAAGTCATCTTGATTTGGCTTAGGCGAAGTTAACAAAGCAGTATAAAGCCTAAGACGATCTTCTCCCAAGGACGAACACCTCGACAGAGGTCTCCTAGGCCTAATAAACGACAACGAAGTCAAAGTCAACCGGTGCTTGTACCTTCTCCAAGCCAGCTGAATGGCCACCGCCGCCCATGTCCGCCACCCGGGCGAGTAGTACCTTGCGCTTCGCTTCACTTTCTCGTTCACGAATGTGTAACGGAAGTGTTGCGTCACGTACTTAACGTCCTCGGCTTCGAGTCCGAACGCCTCAGTCGTTTCAAGAGTTATCAGTGTCGACGACGATGGTGGGAGTCTTTCGATGAAGGGTCGGCGGAGACACCATGAGAGGAGCTCGTCGCCGCTGAAGTTGCCGGGCCCCAACATGCAGAAACTTTTGAGACCGTCTCGGAGGACTTGGCTGCTTTGGAGATGGCCTCTTACTACGAACAGCATTCTCTGAACTGGGTCGCCTTCTCTTGTTATCTGCAACTCAAAATTAATAGTCTTCACCATATGTATGCACGTGTATAATCACGTTAACAAAGACTAGTCACTTTTATTGCAAACAAAATATATATTGCAAAATTAGTTCATTTCAGTATTATTCCGTATTGGTTTATAAGAAAAACATTATATGAGATTATGTTAACATGATAGCATTTTTTAAAAGTTGCTGGAAGTAGTTCTTATGACTTCTCAACTTCAGGGGTCAAAAATAGCTGAATTAGAAAAATGCGGAGTCATAAAGGTGGTGCTGGGTGGATTCAAATCCATGTCCTTTCACTCAGTCCCACTATAATTTTCCACTAATTAAAAATGTAGCATCATATGAAAATGATGAAATAAACCCTTGAGAGCTGGTAAAAGAAGTCGTACATTTTAATCAGTGAGGTGCTGATGCGATAGGAAATAAGGACAGGTGATTTGAATTTATGTTGACAATCAGTGTGGAATCTATATATGTCGTAGCAATGCTCTAATTAATTAGTATTTTACTATAGAAGATGTTATATTTTAACTTCTTAAAACAAACGTATGAGAAAATAAGTTGGATTACGAGTTATAGTATTTTAATACATATTTTACCAAAGAAACTGCTATCAGAGTTACTTTCTAATTAAAGGCAATTTATCAAATGAACTGGCTAAAAGTAGATTTATCGAGAACACATCAGTCATCTTTCTAAAAGAATACTAATCAAAATATCATTCCGTTGTAAAACAATGTTGTAAACAAAATTAAAAATTGTAAAAAAGTAATAATCTCGAACTAAGCTTCTATCAGTATTAAGTTTTGTTTTCAGCCATCTGATTTGGTATACTACTGAATTTTGTCACAATATTTCTAATATGTGAAAACTCTTCTGGTCTCACAATTTCATAATCACGAGTTCTAAGCTATAAGTGTAAAGGATTTTGCAATGAATATATAATTGTGGTTTAATATGTTAAATATATGTAGAGCTTAATTGGAATTAATTAAGTATCAGCACTTACTGTTTCTCCCTTGGTGAAAATGAGCGATTTGACACGGTCGCATATGTTCTCGAGGACCAGGTCATCCATGTGCTGGAACAGTGGTACCTAAAAGTAGTGAAACAAAGTCAGAATTTATTTTTGACTTGGTTAACAGTAATTAGTAAAGTACTGATTTATTATGTGTCTTCAAATTTTGGCCTACATAAAATCAACAGCTAAAATAGTACATATATATATAGTATACTTGACTAGTTTGGTTACCTGTCTAACTAAATCTAAGCAGAGATGGTACTTGATGTCCCTCCTAAGGCCCTCAGGGAGGTTCCTAATCATCTGACATTCATCAACGCCGCGCATGGCGGCCCAACGCTGGCGCTCGTAGTTCCGAACTCGCTGCCTGAAGCCCGGAGGCAAATGCCTCTTCCTCATCCACCACTCTATGTTCCTCATCTTCAGTTGCATTGCTTGTTTTTTGGACGTTGTTGCATGCAGAAACACCTAATAAGTATATGCGTACATTAATATATAATAATAGTTAGTTAATCATTTCAATCCATAAGATAGATTAATAAGTGATTTAATTTTAATCTTAATTTTAATTAATATATATATAAATACCTTGATGTTTCCAATCAACATGGTAACTAAAAGGAGTCCACTGGTCAAGACAATGATATTGAACACAACTTCTAACCATTCGGTTGTGCTCTCCAAGTTCCCAAATGTGCTGCAATAATCGTATATTTACATTAATTATGTCTAATGAGCAAATGAAACGCAAAAACATGTCAAGGTAGAGCTAGTGGAATGATTAAGATTATATGATAACTTATTTATTAGTTGATAAACTATATTACTTTTCAATGTTTTACAAACATATAATGTTATTCTTAATGTTTTTTTTAATATATATATATATTTATAATAGAATAAATTATAGTTATATAGTATATATAAATATTTATATCAATAATCTCTATATATGACATCTAAATAAAACATTAACAAAGATATATATTTATATGACTACATGACATATATATAAAATACAATAATATTTAAAAAGAAATTAATTATAGAAGTAAAATAAGAATAGAAAAAGTCATAGTATAAGCAGTAATATATATGCATACATCAACTATTTTTAGTTTCTAATATATGTCATAATGTCCTTTGTTTAATTTGATGAAGAAAAATAACTTCAATCATTTGATAAAAAATAATCTATCACACAAATTTATAAGATAAAAAAATGATATATATGTCTTTATTATTTTTAAATAAATATAATTTAATTATTTAAATTATCATAAAATATCTTTAAAATATCATATTTTCAGTAATTAATATTTGTTTAAATTTATGTTTGTTCTAGTTTTTTAATTTGGCAGTGACAATAAAATATTATTTATTATATGTTTAATTAAATTCTATTTTTAGTTTTCAATATATCTAGCAATGTCCTTTAGTGAATTTGATAAAAAAAAAGAGTTTCAATCACTTGATAAAAAATAAACTATCACACAAATTTATAAGATAAAAAATGATATATATGTTTTTATTATTTTTAAATAAATATGATTTAATTATTTAAATTTTTATAAAATATCTTTAAAATATCCTATTTTAATTAATTATTTTTTGTTTAAGTTTATGTTTGTTCTAATTTTTTAATTTAGCAGTGACAATAAAATATTATTTATTATATGTTTAATAAATATTAAGTTTAATTAAATTTTATTTAATTTATAAAATATATGATTTTATTATTTTTAAATAATTATCATGATAAAATATCTCAAAAATATCTTTTTTTTTTAATTATTTACTTAATTTTATTTAAGTTTAAAGCATGTTTACAATAAACTGTTAAATATAATATAAGAATATCCAGTTAAAATTAATTGAAAAAAAAAACTTTAAAACTAAAAAATTTTGTTACCTACAAGCTTTTTATATAAGAGATATACAGTGATATCAATTTGTAAAGAAAGTTTACTTCTTTTCTTTTCTAGTTTGCTTTGTGTTTGACGATTTTATCTTTATATACTACGGCCAAAACTCAAAACTATCATTGAGCTAAATCAAGAAAGTGGTCGCTCTGTTTATTTTTTGTCTCTTTTTTTATTTGGTTATAAAGAACGTGGTTCGTCGAACCAAACCTTATCCCACTATGACCTAGCTAGTCTAGTAAAATCATAAAAGCTTTTACTCCCACGTTACGCTACTCCAATTAAAGAACAAAGTTAAAATAGGAAAACAAACAAACAAAAAAAACAGTTCACTATGCATAAAAGTAATGAATTTGACAAGTAGTGAGAAATCAAATCAGGAAAAGAGATGGAGTAAATATTACCTAGTGCTTAGAACAGAATTGACACATAATATATTAAAAAAAATATAAAAGGTAAATAAAATTACTATTAGTGAAATTTAATATGGGATCTCACACATTTAAATTTAACAACTATTATAAGATATCGCTAACCAACCATAAGGTGAACATGGTGGGTGTTGGTTGTGGCGTGCTGTCCTTTTGGTACACCCACATGGGGCCATTTTGTAAGTGAGCATACCTTGGTGTTTGATCATTTGTCAAGTCTTGCACCAAGCAACCTCATGGGGTAGGGTAGTGACAGCATTGTAATTATGCTTATGTCTCACAAACAAAAACCATATATGTTACTAAGAAGACATTGTATCCCTAGAGGGCTCCTTATGGGAGGTGACCTGGTGACTTAGGGAAGCATCATGGCCACCAGCAGATAGGAGCTAAAGTTGTGTACTACATTGCCCTATCAAGGATATATATTAATAAAACAATGTTTATTCATACTTGCCCGGGTATGCTTCCTTATTGCCTATGTGTTACTTGATTGTTGTCTTTGTTGGGTCATCGTGTGTCACTTGCCTTGTTGTATGCTTTTGTGTGGGGTGGACATTCTATGAAATGACTTACTTTGTGCTTACTCATACTTTGTTATTGCATGTTGCATGTCTGAGATTTGTTTGTGGCTAACCACTGAGTTTGTTTGCACGCAGGCCTGAGTTGTAGGCTGACATGCTAGCTTAGAGTGTCTGCAAGTGTCGCACATTCTGTCTACTTGGAGTTCCCAAATAGCCCGCCTGTGACAGTTGGCATTAGAGACAGGTTAACACAGAAATGATGAGCAATACTTAGAGGATCGAAGCGCTTGAGAAGCGCGTGGGGGAATTAGATGGTCTGGACGAGAGGGTCGGGGATCTATCATCTGCTAGCCGTAATTCTAGTTCGTCAGACACAAGCAATTGCATAGCCGCGCTAAAGAAGGAAAACGATGTTCTGCTAGCCCGAATAATTGCGATGGTGCAAAGAAACACTCCGACAAGTACACTGAATACCCCTCGATGGGAAGAGCGTATTGTGGCGATGGAGCGCATGTTGAAGGACCAAGAAGACTCCATAAACGACATCACGGAGGACTGTAGGGAGTCAGTTGGCGCACTTAGAAAGGAGAGATAACTAAGCTATCAGCAAAGGTGAACCTAACCATGTGAGCAGTTGGGAATGTGCCTGCAACAAGGCCGATATGTATGGAGTATGGACGGGTTAAAGTGCCTGAGTTGAGGTCCTATAATGGGGCTAGAGACGCAAAGGACTTGGAAAATTTTCTCTTTGACATGGAGCAATACTTTAGAGTCATGCTGGCTGATTCCGAAGAAGGAAAGGTCGTCATAGCCACCATGTACTTATTTGGGGATGCCAAGGTGTGGTAGAAGACAAAGTATGATGACATCGAGAATGGTAGATGCACCATCACGTCATGGGGATATTTGAAAAGAGAATTGAAGATAGCTTCAACTAGAAAATGTCGCCTACATGGCTCGACGCCAGTTGAGAAAGCTTAAACAAGTTGGGACTGTCCGAGAATATGTGAAGAAGTTTTCGAGAATGATGTTCGATATTAAGGATATGTCTGAAGTAGACAGGCTCTTCTGTTTCCTCTAAGGATTAAAACCGTGGGCCAAACAAGAACTTTAGAGGTAGCGTGTGACTCACCTAGCCACCGCTTAAGCTGCTACCGAAAACTTGATAGATTACACACCGGAGAACAGCCTTTCAAAGAGGGATACCCCTCCGAAGAAATCTGGGAAGTCGTGGCAGAGTAAGAGTGGGGGAGAGAAGAGGGCAGCAGAGTCCAGTTCTTCCAATGGGATAGATACTGCCATAGGGAAGAAGCCACTAGCTTTTTGGCTCTGCAAAGGACCACATAAATCGGCAGTTTTCCCTTACAGGGGCATGTTGAATGCCCTCATTGGCCAAGAGGAACAGCATGAAGGAGAAAAGGAGGATGAAGAGTACGCGCACATAGGCGTTGTCTGCCTGTTAAATGCTCTCAAGAAGCATGGCGAAAAAGGGAAAAAGGCTTTGGGGAAGGAACTGATGTTCGTGGACGCCACCATCAACGACAATCCAGCCAAGAGTGTGATGATTGATACTAGCACCACACACAACTTCATCTCGGAGCTCGAACCCAAACGGCTAGGACTAAAGTTGGAGAAAGATGCAAGTCGCATGAAGGTGGTCAACTCAAAGGCCTTGGCCACAACAGGAGTGGCTAAAGGCGTAAAAGTTAAGATCAACACGTGGGAGGGACAAACCGACTTAGTGGTGATCCATATGGACGACTTTGATGTAGTTTTGGGAATGGACTTCCTAACCGAGAAATGTGTCATCCCGATTCTAGCTACTGGGTGTTTTCTCATAATGGGGGAGACACCGTCAATGGTGCTTGCAAAGGTGATACCACCCCCTGGTGTGAAGCCTCTACCAACTTCATAGTTTAAGAATGGCATGAAGAAACGGGAGCCCACTTATGTAGCGGTACCCGTCATGTTCGAAGAAACAATGGAAAAGATTGTTCCACTTGAAATTAAGATAGTCTTGAAGACGTATGGGGACGTGATGCCAGATAAACTCCCCAAAGCCTTCCCACCAAGAAGGGGGATTGATCACCAGATAGAGCTGGTGTCGGGAATGAAACCTCCAACAAAATCACCTTATAGAATGGCACCCCCCGAGCTAGACGAGTTGAGAAAGCAACTAAAGGAGTCATTAGAGGCAAACTTCATCAGACCGTCAAAGGCGCCATTTGGTGCACCTGTGCTATTCCAGAATGAGAAACACAATGGGAGCTTGAGACTATGCATGAATATAGGGCTCTCAATAAGGTGACAGTTCACAACCCCTACCACATCCCTCTGATCGCTGATTTGTTCGACCAGCTAAGTGGAGTCAAGTATTTCACGAAGTTAGACCTGAGATCGAGTTATTATCAGGTGAGGATCGCAGATGGGGATGAACCAAAGACAACCTTCGTTACTCGATATGGAGCATTTGAGTTTCGAGTTACGCTCTTTGGGTTGACGAATGCACCAGCTACTTTATGCACACTGATGAACCAAGTATTCCACGAGTATCTAGACAAGTTTGTGGTGGTATACTTGGATTATATCGTGATTTACAGTGCCACGATTGAAGAGCATTGAGAACACTTGGCTCAAGTGTTTCAGAAGTTGAGAGAGAACCAGCTATATGTGAAGCGTGATAAATGCTCATTTGCACAAGAGAGCATCAAGTTCTTAAGCCACATTGTGGAGCGTGGGAGAATTCATATGGACCTGGAAAAGGTGAGGGCAATCCAAGAGTGGAAAGCCCCCACAAACGTGAAAGAACTACACTATTTCCTGAGCCTAGCCAACTACTATAGACGATTTGTGGACGGCTACTCAAGAAGAGCGACACCCTTGACCGAGCTATTGAAAAAGGGTGTGAATTGGGCGTGGATTGATAAGTGTGTTGAAGCATTCAGGAGTTTGAAGGAAGCAATGATGAAGGATCCTCTTCTTGTCTTGCCAGATGTTAGCAAGCCCTTCGAAGTACAGACAGATGCGTCAGATTATGCTTTGGGAGGGGTCCTGGTACAAGAGGATCACCCGATAGCATATAAGAGTCGCAAGGTGTCCGAAGCTGAGAGGAGATATACTACCCAAGAGAAGGAACTCCTCGCGGTTATCCATTGTTTGCGGGAGTTGAGACATTATTTGCTAGGGTCAAAGTTTGTGGTGAAGACGGACAATGTAGCGGTTAGTCATTTCCTCACCCAGCCGAAACTGACCCCTAAGCAAGCTCGATGGTCGAATTTCGTAGTGGAATTCGACTTCCGTTTTGAGCACAAGGCAGGATGCTTGAACCAGGCAGTCGATGCCTTGAGTCGCAAAGCATAATTGGCGACTCTAAAGATCTTGGCTAGTTTGTCAGCTAGTGTGGGGAAGACTCCCATCAAGGAGCGCATCAAAGAAAACCTGGAGAAAGACCCGGTTGTCAGAACCATCCTGAAACTTGTGAAAGAAGGCAAGACTCCCCAGTTTTTGGTGGAGAATGATCTTCTGTGGGCCAAAGGGGGCCGCTTGTATGTTCCAAAAGCTGGAGATTTGCGGAAGACATTACTAGGTGAATGTCATGACACCTTGTGGGCGGGTCATCGAAGGTGGCAAAGGAAGCATGCCATTTTGAAGCAAGGATACTACTGGCCATAGATGCGAGATGATGTAGAGGAGTACACCAAGACCTATCTCATTTGTCAGCACGACAAGGTTAAGAGGAACAAGACACCTGGGTTGTTGGAGTCGTTGCGAGTCCCAAGCCGACCATGGGAGAGTGTGCCGCTTGACTTTATAACCAGCCTATCGAAGACAGGGGATTTGAGTGCATCTTGGTGGTCATGGACAGATTTTTGAAGTACCAAACATTCATCCTAGTGTCGAAGTACTGTTCGGCAGAAGAGACATCACGATAATTTTTCAAGCACATTGTCAAATATTTGGAGGTGCCCCAGAACATTGTTAGTGACCGAGATGGGAGATTCACTAGACCTTTTGGTCCGAACTATTCAGCCTCTTGGGGTCACAATTGAACATATCCTCGAGCTACTACGGGCAAACAGAAAGATTCAACGACATGTTGGAGGAGTACTTGCACCACTTTGTCAATGTCAATCAGAAAAACTGGCCGCAACTACTCAATGTAGCTCAATTTGGCTTCAACTCTCAAAAGAATTGTTCATCAAATAAGAGTCATTTTGAAGTTATTAGTGAACAGCAGCCACTGTTGCCCCACACAGTGGACGAATACTGCGGTCGGACCCTGCGAGCCTTTCACTTCACAAAAGACTGGAAGAAAACTATAGGATTACCCGAGCTTATTTAGAAAATGCATCAAAGAGAATGAAGAAGTGGGCATATCAGAAGCGCAGACCACTGGAGTTTAAAGCAGGTGACTTAGTGTTAATCAACTGAGGCCCGAACAGTTGAGATTCCGAGAGGACAAAGACATCAAACGCGCTCGCAAGTACAAGGGTCCGGTCCCAATCATCTCAAAAGTTGGCCTAACCTCCTACAAAGTCGACCTACCAGCGTGGATGAAGATACACCTGGTCCTTCACGTCGGCAACTTAAAACCGTATCATGAAGATCTAGCAAATCTAGAGCGCAACTAGTCAACCAGAGGAGGATTCATCATTCAACCAAGGAGCAAGCGTCAACCTGAAGAAATCCTGGCGGAGATGACGGTCACCATTGACTGTAAAAAGCACAAAGAATATCTAGTAAGATGGAAGAGGCTTGCAGACGACGAGATAAGTTGGGAGAGGGCGGAAGACTTGAAGATACTCACGCAGAAGATTGAAGATCTACAAGCTACTTTGTCGAGGACGCCGAATTTAAGAGAGGGAGAGTGTGGAGTGCTACCCCTTTGGCACACCCACATGGTCCATTTTGTAAGTGAGCATGCATTGGTGCTTGATCATTAGTCAAGTCTTGTACCAAACAACCTCATGGGGTAGGGTAAGGTAGTGACAGTATTGTAATTATGCATGTCTTCCAGACAAAAATCATATATGTTACTAGGAAGACCTTGTATCCTTAGAAGGCTCCTTAGGGGGAGGTGACTTGGTGACTTAGGGAAGCACCATGGCCGCCAGCAGATAGGGACTAAAGTTGTGGACTCCCTTGCCCTATCAATGCTATATATTAATAAAACGATGTTTATCCATACTTGACCGTGTATGCTTCCTTATTGCCTATGTGTTACTTGATTGTTGTATTTGTTGGGTCATTGCGTGCCACTTGCCTTGTTGTATGCTTTTGTATGGTGTGGACATTTTATGGAATGATTTGCTTTGTGCTTGCTCATACTTCGTTATTGCTCGTTGCATGTCCGATATGTGTTTGTGGCTAACCACTGAGTTTGTTTGTACGTAGGCGTCAGCTATAGGCTGACTTGCTAGCTTAGAGTGTCCGCAAGTGCCGCACATTCTGTCTACTTAGAATTCCCAAATAGCCGGCCCCTTTGTATATATATACACTGTGAACGTACGTACGTAGCAATCTGACAAAGTATCACGAGTGTCCTACTAATAAAAAGGAAAAATATAGTATGTAGAATAGATACCTGAGAGTCATGAGGCCCCAAAAGATGGGAAAAAGCATTTTTTCCAAGCGGTTAGTGTTGGTGACAAGCTGAACGGTCCATCTATACGCACCGTAGTTGTAGTTATCTGCGCTGTCTAAGCAGGCAGACCTTACCTGCTTGTTCAGAGCCCATGCCACTCTTGGCTCCTGTCTCACCATCCTTGTAGTTCCATAGTATATAGTTTCTTCACAAGACAATATTCCTATTCCACACCCACTTGTCTTTCTACACTGCTCTTTCAGACACTGTGATGCTCTTTGGATACCCAACAAATACCAACAAGCTCCTGCAGCCTGAAAAAAACAACATAAAAAAAAAAAATTAATTAAAAAGGTATATATTTTTCTTTAGATAGAAAAGATTCGATTTGATGATATGCATATAGATATTCACACAATAGACGTCAAACCATTGTTCATAATCAAAATAATTAACGCTTAATAAACATAATTACTTTCCAAAACTAATTAAAGGATTATTGGCTTGACTTGTATAATTGTGCGGACCCCCTCCGTTATAAATCATAATATCACGTAATATATATTCACCACTAATAATATAAACTATTAGTGGTGATGAATATACACTAATATTGCTTTTATATTATGTAACGAATATATGTGAAGAATAAAAACAAATATATATTTTTGGGTCTCTTTCTCATCAATAGATTTCGTTTGGCAATGGCATTATCATATCAAATTACAGCTGTCTCTTTTGTTTTGTAGTTATTTCATTTCTTGGGTGGGGGCTGGGTCTCATCTTATGGTACATCTGTTCATCAATTAAAGTCTTATTTACATGCATAAGTCCACTCGCTATATTTCTAGATATGATGAATACGTATACCTCAAAATGGGCAGGTCTCTTTCCTTTTTTTTTTTGTTCACTTTTTTGTCATATATAACTTGGGTTTTGATACTAAAGATTACTTTTTTTTTCTTCTATATAGCATAGATTGATCAGTAAATTTTATAGATTGTGTTTGGTATAATTTTTTATTTTTGTTTCTTTATTTTTTTTAAAATAAAAATATGTTTGGTAATTATTTAAAAAATAAATAAAAAATAATAAATGTGTTTGATAATTTTTATTTTTTGTTTAACAATATAAAATGAGTTATTGATTTGAAAAGGAGAAAAAAAAAAAGAAAAGTCAAAAAATAGTTTAAAGTCAAAAAATTATATTTTCATAATTTAATAAATTTTAATTAAAAATTTTAACAATAATAAATAAAAATAAAATTATCAAATATGATTTTATGTTTAATTATTAAATTTTTAATTAATTAAATAAAAAACTATTTTTTTTTCAAAGTGTGACCATATAACTATAATAAGCACATGCATGATATATATTTAGAGGCTCCACGTGTTCCAGAATACAGAACCTAATAGCTAGCCAGCTTTACCCTGTCCAACTAAAAAATAAGAAAGAAAGAAAGAATGAAAGTGATAAAGAGAACATCACTTATATAGTGCCAATATTCAAAAGAAAGAAAGAAAAAAGCGTTACGCGCATATATATACTTAAGTACTACGCACTTTCAATTCAAACTATATATTATTTTATTTCTTTCCAAATCTTAGTTCAATGACAAGAACCATATTTAATTTTCCGTCACGTGGATCAGAATTATTAACCTAGTTCGCTTTAACTTTTTGCTTAAATTTCTTACTTATCTTAATTGCGTCTTGTCTTCGGTTTGTTCATATGTACCCTTCTATTAATAATTAATCCTATTTTCCCTAATTTGAAGACTATTATATATATCAAATGGTGGGCATAAGACTGTAGGGGAGAACACCTTAAATTTTCTTGTTGTACACAATAAAAGGTATGAACTTTATGTGTAAAGTATAATTCATTTTCTCAATACATCGTCATTCGTTAGCTAGATATCGTGAAGATTACTCTTTGTGCATGTAAGACTTGTTTATAAAATATAATAATTAGTTCAGTGACCACAAGTTCTAAAGAAGATTGGTACAGTATTAATTAACTTAAAATTCACTCATCATAAGCTACGTACTAATAATTGATTTACTTTTTTTACTAATCTTTTAAGATATGAAAGAGGAAACGACAATATCAGATAGTACGTACGTTTGTTAGGATAGAAATTAAATGATTTTGACTAGCACATACACTAATTAAAAAAAGGTGATTTAAAGATGACCTAAATCTTAAGTCGGAGATTTGATAATAATAAAAAAAAATTATACTTACGTGGGATGCGACAAAATATGCAATCATGTTTAGAGCAATGCCCCACCAAACAGTTCCAAAAATGTAACCAGAGAGGTTTTGCATGCGGCGCAAGAGGCAGACGGAGTGATAAATCTTTGGGAGATATTGGAACAGAAAGATTATCAAGAACACCGTCATTACTATCGTCACTGATCCTTTTTCCAATAGAGATGGGATTGCTACCCACAATACAATCTGTAATAATCATTTCTATATATAATTATTAAGAACAAGAAACAGAAGAGCATAATAATAATAATAATTCTTCCACATGTATAGCAATCATAATTTACAGTCGATTTGATTATAGAAATAAAAATAAAAGGTGACGAGTAAGTTGACCATTCATAATTAACAAGAAAAATTATATATATACATAACTTAGCAGTACAAAATCTCATATTCGAATTGTCTCCTAAAATTTAAAATATATATCTATATAGATCATATACAGTAAAGAAAATTGTGTAAGATTGAAATTTCATAAGTTTCTCGTGTAATACAAATTTATCTAAATTTAGGGGATAATTAATCACTTCAATTTATTTTCTAATTTCATAATAAAATTATGCAATTAATTTGATTTAATCCTATTTGATTAATTATCAAATAATACCAATATACTATATAAATACAGAATTTACACTCAAATTTAACTTGATCTCAATGACATAATTGATATATTTTATATAAAATTTCGTATGTAGCATGGGGCATAGTCTGTGTCAACATTCCATTGGGTTCTGTGATCATTTAACATTATTTATAGGTAAGGAATGTTGCTCCATACATATGGAGTTAAAGACATTAATGGATGCATGTTTTAGTCTTTCGAATGTTTATTGTACATATTGAATAAAGAATACTAAAATTGATTGTCATCATAAAGTTATGGGAATATTTTCAAATATATATTATTGTGGTGGGCGCAACTAATAATAATCATTGAATATATAGGTAAGAGAAGATTTATTATTGTGTATGTGTGTGCATTTACGTGTATCAATTTCTTTCAAGCTAGCAACACACTGAATTATATTAGAAAATATCGGATAATAAAATCAGCTAATAATAATAATAGTTGGATATATACCAGACAAAGGAAGGGGTAAACACGTGTACTTTTTGCGATTAATGATAATAGCCCTAATCCAAAAAAAAAAATGTGAAGACAAAGATACATATATGGACCCCACTACAAATTAAAGAAATCGCACAAGTATAGTGGTAAGCATGCTAGGACACACGCAGATATTTAAACTTTTATCCCCTCTAGATCTATTGTGTGTGTATATAGCGAGCGATAGAAAATAATATCAACAAGATTTTAGCATAATAAAATTAAAACAAAACAAAAATCAATATGTATAGTAGGGGTAAAAGTGGTATTTTGTATATTCGACCTTTAGAGAAATTATAACTTATGTTTATATTTTTTTTTTAATATGATGACATACATTATAGTTATATCAGGTATCATGCTAATTTTTTAGAAATTACAAATAATTTACAGTGTCGAAATCAGAGTCAAACAGTCAGTTTTATGCGTGTCTAATTCCTTTTATACGCCCAAAAAATAAATTGTTTGAACTCTGATTTCAGCACGATAAATTATTCAAAATTTCTCGAAAACTGACGAGATATCCACTATAACTATCATATATGTAGTCATCATATAAAAAAATTATATTATAATTTCTCCTATTGAAAATAGAAAACGCCCTACGGACAAAAGTAAAATCCCTACATAAAAAGCTTCCTATATATATAATAAGTTGAGGGAGAGAGATAAGGGGAGAGGTAGAATTCTTTGTTTGGAGAGAGAGAGAGAGGGGGAAAGGAGAGAGTCTCTCTTCAAATCATTAAAATTCAATCTCTCCATTGTTGGAAGGATTCATGAAATAGACAAATAAATTATGTAATATACAATTATTATCCTTTTCAAAAAAATAACAAATATTTATGCTACAAATAAAAATATGGTAATTTGAGTAATCAATCTTTTTTTTATCCTTCCAACTTCATCTCCAATACCAACTCCAATACCAAACAAAAGAAAAGATAGCTACTGATACCTACATCCATCATAATACCTACCAAACATAATCTTAAAGTTATCTACGAGGAACTCGTGTCAAATTTTTTTTTTCTTTTGAATCAAAGTTATTTTTG
The DNA here is from genome assembly GCF_963169125.1 of Humulus lupulus. Lineage (NCBI taxonomy): Eukaryota > Viridiplantae > Streptophyta > Magnoliopsida > Rosales > Cannabaceae > Humulus > Humulus lupulus. The sequence continues at coordinate 149,935,540 of NC_084798.1, read as the reverse complement.
CTGTTTTTTTATACCCAAAATTTGCTTTCGAAAACTATGTTTTATATGCACTAATTTTCATCTGTATGTTCCATAGAAAAATATATTATATATTACATATGCTTCGCCAAAAGTTCATACTAAAATAAAATGGAGTTTTCTTTGTTAGAGTATTTTCAAGTCATCAATGAATTGCATACTGTATATGTAGAATGACTATTATTTTCAATAAATTTAAACTCATAACTAAGGCATAATAATAACTAAATAAGCATATGTCAAATAATTAAATTATTGGCACCTAATTATTAATTAGCGAAAGTCATCTTATGAGATGTTAACGTGCCATGAAATTCAAATTGGTAGGGAATGCCTTCCCATCCAGCTGCTATATTAATTAATAATCCCTTTCATCATCACCGTACGGTAACCACGAGAGTACGGGATGAAGAACCCCCACAAAAACTCACGTGTTTAAGAAAAAAATGATAAAATAATTAAATAAAAAAGAGAACTCAGAAATAATCTAAGATATTAAATGTTTAAATTAGTGCACAATGACAGCAGTCTAAAATACACCAAGCAAAATAAGATTCAAAAAACGTCATAAAGTTACTAAAATTTATTTACATATATATTAAAATTAAAATATATTTTTTTAAATAAGATCGGAACATAAAGTGTCCTACTACTCCTCATTTCCTATTTAAATGGGGAATTCTCGACCTATCAAGGGCTTCTCCAATAGAACTGGGAAACACCATTTTGATGGTCATATTAATATTGCAATATATACAATTTAATGGGACTGCAAAATGGACACTATATATGGTGTGGGCTACAATAGCACAGCAAATTACTTTTTCTTACTTTTTAGATGAAATAATAATAAAAATTATAAATATATATACATATTATAATTATATGAATTAAGAAAATAATGTAATAATAAAAATATTATATCTTATTAGAGTATTTTTTTTTTTGCATAACTTTTAATATTGTAATTGGAATGACAAAAATATATAGTGCTAAAATTTTCTGTATTGATTCAACACCAAAATTACTTTTAGCTGGAGTTGCTTTAATAGCGAGAACCCACATACTAGATTTACCCTTGTAAATTAAGATTTTAATATTATGATGTTAATATTGTGTAGTTTTTTAAAATTAATTTTAATTATTCGTGATAAAAGAATTATTGAAAATTCACACAAAAAAATGAGTTATTAACTTTTTAGCATATTTACGTTTGAGCATCACTATTTACACTTTGAAAATATATTTAAGTGCTATTTTTATAAAATAATTTAAATCTTAAATTAAATTATTTTTCTAATTTTGTACTTTTATTAATTTCCACTCCCTCTATTTTTTCATGTTTTTATATCCCTCCCATACATATTATTTCACAATTTTAAAACATATTTATTATTTGTATGTTTTTTTTTTTTTTGAAGAAAATCAAAAAATAGATGAAAAAGAAAGAGGGTATACATAATTCTTAAAAAAGAAAGCAAAACTTCTGGTGTCTTTCAAAAAATTATGGAGGTGTCATGTATGTATGGCGCCCTAAGTTTTAGACATTACATTTATATATTTCCCGTTTTACCCTCTCAAAAAAATATGTATGTATGTATATTTGGTATCATATATCACATGATACATATTGTGTTAGCGTTTTCTGTGCAGTGTCTTTCTTTCGTAGTACGATCATCATGAGGCGGAAGAAATATGTGGTGGGGTGTGCTGTCACCTTCTAAAAAATACTACTTTTCGAACATTATATATATATATGTATGTGTATATGCTTCTACCAAAATCGGCTACACACATCATGTATATGTATACAATGATCACGATTTATGAGCATAATAAGAGCAAACAAAAAAAGAAGAAGAAAAGAATATAAGGAAATAATTTTAAATATTTACCTGAGGCAAAGGAAGAATGACAAAGAGGTCAAACAGAAAGCCTCTCTTGGCTTTCAAGTACCTTAAAGCCACAGACCTAGCCGAGGCGGCGTCCCCAAGCCCAGCGGCGGCGGCACCAGTCCCATCGACGGCACTAACCATGGAAAACGACCGTTTTGCCATCTTCAGCTGCAGCCACATGTTCCACACGTGCAAGGCGTCCGTCATGCACCGGAGGACGGTGACCGTCACGGCGAACCACCCATCAACGAAGAGACACATACACGTGTCACTTATCGATAGGGCATAGAAGAAGAGCGGGTCCACAAAAAGCCCAGTGGCGCACACCAACAAGAACACCCTGTTCCATTCCTGGACCCACTTCGCCCTCGGGTCCAGCACACGCGCCGACCCTTCCCCCAACCACCACCGCCCTCCTCCACCCCCACGCCTTTTGTCTTCTTTGTCGTATTTTTCATCGTTCTCGTCGCCATCGATTACTTCCTCTTCTTCTCCTTCTTCTTCTTCTAGTATTTTCTCTCTGTCTTCTACATCATCGTCGTCGTCGTTGTCACTCTCCTCATCCGTGAAGTACTGCCTGTTGTTGTAAGTATTGAAAGATATTTCTCTCTGGTATTGATGATGAAGATCGGTAGTAGTAGTAGTAGCAGTACTAGCCATGGAAGTTAGAGAGAGAGAAAAAGGAAAAGAGATAAAGAGTGTTTGGTTGGCAAGAAAATGAGGGTTGAGACAAGTGTTACACATATAATTTTGAGCTCATAATAATTAGTTGAAATTGGGTGCGTTTTTGTGGAACTTGGGAAGGTTGGAAGGGCAACAAAGAAAATAATGAAGGAATTTGGATAATAGTGAGCCAGTTTTGTAATACATGGTGACAATTATTATATTTTTGTTTTTTTAATCAAATTACTGAAATGCCCTCCAGTCAAATCTACCCTGGCGTTACAGTCAATAAATTTTTTACTTAAACTTGGTAACAAGGAAAGGAAAGGAATTAATGTCCGAATCCCAGAGGATAAAAGGGTTTAGTTCACGGGGCAACGTAGTATTTTCTTAATTGTACAACTTTAACGTGTCTAGCATCGTGAGGTAGCAATATATGGTTGGTTAGTCATATATCATAATATTTATTAAATTTAAATACGTAGGAATAAATATTAGATTGCACCAATAGTGATATGTCACATTCTTATGTTGTTAGGCACCAATAATACCCCTTAGCAATTCACATAATAATAACTAAATAAGCAATTCGTTTGCATTTGTCCGTAGTATAAAATCGTCAACAACATCTATCATCTCATCTATGTCTTCATTCTCCTCGATTATCTCATCGGGAACACCTACTTCTGCTTGCCCATGGTAAACTCACTGTTCATAATTTAGTTGAAAACCCCAATCAAAGACATGAGCATCCACTGTATCCATGGTTTGCAGTCTAATATTCAAACATCTATAACACACGGACATGGGATCCTCCCGTCGCAGTCTACGTGTTCCTTCGCCATTCTCAAGAAGGCTTGGAGACCGTTCCAATATAAGTATCGTCGTGTCAATTTCTCATTGTCATCCAACTCTTATCAATCGTCATCTATGGTACAAAAGTAAAATATCATTAAGTAGAATTGACTATGTGTGTGTCCTAATCCACATTTTCACTCCACTTCTAAAAGGGTAAGTAACTTATCTCATTCAGAGTAAAGAACTTCTAAAAGGGTGGTTCTGCGAATGGGGTTGGGAAGGTTCTGGTTTCTAGGATTTGGGTTCGAACAGAATGAGGAGGAAGACAAAGACTCGTCTGTGTCGCCGCTAATAGAGAACGGCACGTTTCTGTCACAAATTTTAAAACTTAGGTAACTATTAGTGGTGATAGCAGCATCGAATTTTTTAACTGCCTAATTTTCCCACAAAATTTTCGTACAACATTTGCAGGGACTTGTCACCGCCAATAGTTTTTCATAATCAAATTGTATTTGCTGCTACTATCAGCGACACACATATCCATAATTAGCGGCGACGGAGCTGATAACATCTTAAATTAATTTTTAAATTGTGATAGTTATCAGCGGTGACTATTCTTTGTTGCCGCTAATAATCTCATTATTAGCGGCGAACTTACATCGTCACTGATAAAGTCGCCGCTAAAGAACATTTTTCTTGTAGTGACACATGAGCACATAAGTGTTTTTTATTCTTCATTTAGTAAAGCCACCTACTTGCCATTATATATTATTATATAATAAGTGTGTAGATAACGGAAATTCTTGGTTTTAATGGGTTTTTTATTTTTTTTAAGGTTAACTATAACTGAATATTCTTATATTTTAACAGAATATGCTTATAGCTAACGGTAGTTTCTAAACACTTAAACTTAAATAAAATAAAATAAATAATTAAAAAAATTAAAATTAGATATTTTTGAGATATTTTACAATAATAATTATTTAAAAATAATTAATAATTAAACAAATTAAAAATAAGATATTTTTCAGATATTTTACAATGATACTTATTTTAAAATAATAAATAATTAAACAAATTAAAATATGATATTTTTTTAGATGTTTTACAATAATAATTATTTAAAAATAATAAAATCATATGTTTTATAACTTAAATAAATATTTAATTAAACTATCATATTAAACATATAATATAATCTACTATGAATTAGCAATAAATTATTTTTTTAAAAAAAATTAGCAAGAAACTTACATTTAAAATTCACGTATAATATTTAATATTAAATTAAATATATAATATATAATATCTTATTGTCACTCACAAATTCATAAACTAGAACAAACATAAATTTAAACAAAAATAAATAAATTATTTAATTAAAATAAGATTTTTATTTCAAAATTTATATGACATTAATATAAATTTAATAAAAACAATTAATAAATTCTATAAATAAAACTAACCAAGCGTGCATATTTCACGTTGATTATATCTAGTATTATTATATATATGTGTAGAATAAATATTCTATAATATATAGTATCCTCGTAAAATTATCTAAGTGATTTTGTACTCTAACTAAAATTTGATAATTTTTTATAAAATAATTTTTAATAATTTAAATAGACAGTTGAAAATTTTAGACAATTAATAAAATTCTTAAATAAAAATTATTTTACAAAAAATTATCAAAACTAAATTAAAGTATAAATCACATAAAAAAAACTCTAATATATAATTAGGGTACGTCATTAACAATGGATAAGCCACGAATTATTAATTAGTCGTTGATTACAACAACATCTCCCATACATACATGGAACATTGATTTATCTCATGAGAAAAATATTGACGTTTAAATGCGTCACATTTATAAAGGCAATTAAACAGAGAAATAGTTTATAATAGTGAGAGTTTTGGTTATATCATTATCTAGGTATAAAAGTTCATCTTTTCTTTATATTTTAATTATTGTTCTAGCCTTTTTTGTTTTTATTTTGTACTATAATGAAATTTCATGAACTATGGCTGGTTCTTCTTATGGGTACTAGTACTGTATGGTGACAAACTTATTAAGGCCGATACATACTATATTACTATTAGTGTTATAAATATATATTTATATTACATATAGTTTCGAACATAGCATGTGGGTCTGTTTGGTATTGTTTTCTGTTTTTTGTTTTCAAGATTGTGTTCTCAGAAATGATAAAAGAAAACTGTTTTTGTAGTTTTCAAAAAACAAGAGGTATTTGATTAATGTTTTCTAAAAACAATTTTTTAATTTTATTTTTTTTAAATTTTAAATAAAAAATTAACAAATATATATACAATAAGAAAAATATTTTAAAAGTTTGTAATAAATAATGAGATAAAATAATTTGAAAGACAAAATAATGAAAAATAAGAAGTGAGAAAATTTGAGAACAACAGAAAACAACTTTTTCTTGTTCTCAAAATTTTCTATTTTTTGTAACTTTGTTTTTAAAAATTATTTTCTGAAAACAATGCCAAACACCCCCCTTGTTTTCAAAAAATAATTTTTAACTTTTAAAAACAAAAAACAATTTTTTTAGTTAAGGTGCCAACATCCTTCGTTCCTATTATTATGCGGCCAGGCCAAGCCTATATATATATATATAATTATTAAGTAAAATATATACACATACATAAACATGCATTTATATATTAATATATATATATACACGTCCGTACTAATTGTTCTATATGTAGAGTATGAAATTGGTGAATGTTTTTCTTATATATGATGAATATTTTTAAAAACACAAATCAATAATTCAAAATATATACGAATTGACAACACATGGAGCAAGATGCATATCAGATTGGAGAGTCCAATATAGGAGTCACATTTGCTCATCACATTAAAATAATAAGTGTGAAAACAATAGTAGAAGATTTGGAAGAAACTATTAATAATAATTTAAGGATAATGGATAGAATAGACAATAAAAGGAAATGTATGGTAAGAATTTTGACCTCTATCGAAGTGCACTATTGCAAAATAAGTTTTAACTTCGATTTGTTTGCTTGTTGTTTTTTGGATCTCGCAGAAATATTAACCAAAGTTAATCCGAGTGAAGTTAAAAGTATTTTAAAATCAAAGCTAAAAGGTACTCTTAACTTTGGTTTTTACATAATAACCGAAATTAAAGGTATTTTTTCAAAAAAAATTATTTATTTTATTTGTATTATTATTTTGGATTTTTATAAATATTTTAATAATTATTTTTTAATTCTAATTTGTAATTATTTTAATAATTATAAATATATTTGAACATTCCATTAAACTTAAAATAAAATAAAATTTACAAACTATATAGACTGAATGTACATATATATACACATTTGTTGTTCGTGTTTTCACCACCTGACACGTGGCAATGAGGAGTAATTAGCAACTAGACAAGTCATGAAGTTCTTGGAGAGTGAACTCTTCTAAGAGACCCAATCCGGCCAAGTCAAGGAGTCTCCAAAGTGAGGCCACGCCCCGAGGACTACCCACGAGGCAAGGATGTCTCCAGGTGAGGCCACGTCCCAAGCATGTCCCGAGCCAATCTCCAAGTCATGGATGTCTCCAAGTGAGGCCACACCCCGAGGCTTGTGCTCGAGGCGAGGATGTCTCCATATGAGGCCACGTCTCGAGAGGCTCTCTTCACTCGCCCATCTCTCAGGTCTAGGATTCTTGTAACGCCCTGCTAATTAGGGTCCATTACCACGTGTGTTTAAATTAGTGCTAGACTCGCTAAACAAATCATTTGAACTAAAACATGTTATTATGCCACTAAGGGTTCAGGTATTAGAATTTTGGTCAAGAAGTAAACATTTCCATTAAAAGAAAACTTTAGTCTTTACATGGGATCCCAAAATACAAGTTTAAAATTTTGTTTACAACTCAGGAATTACAAAATAAGCCGACCTAAGCGGCAAAACAAGGTCCAACCTTAGTTACCCTGCAATACTCAAGCAGACTGCATATGTACACATCGCCTCTTACGCTCTCCAACTCATGGCTGGCCAGGCTTCTCCTTACCCTTACCTGCACCACAAAACACCTGTGAGCCAAAAGACTGAGCAAGAAAATCTATTAACAAATTCAGGTAGTCACTAGAATATAACAACATGCTTAACAATAATAACTGAAACCAAGTATACACACTGTACGAGTAAGTGACCATAGGGTCACACAAGTGCGTGTCGCACTTCCATTTATTCATATGGCATACGAGCCAGTCAAGTGCATGATGCACTCCCAGGGTGGCCTAGCCATAACGACTTGTGCTCAATGCGCATAATGTCTAGCACAACTTATAAGTTGGGCCTTGCAAACCCTCGACTCATAAGTCGAACTTTGTGAACCCTCAACTTATAAGTCGAGCCTTGTAAACCTTTGACTCATAACTCAATCTTTGTGAACCCTCGAGTTATAAGTCGAGCCATGTAGATCCTCGACTTATAAGATGGGCCTTGTAATTCCTCGACTTATAAGTCGAACCTCATAATTCCTCGACTTATAAGTCAGGCCTTGCAATTCCTTGACTTATAAGTCGGGCCTTGTAATTCCCTGACTTATAAACCGGTCATTGTAATTCCTCGACTTATAATTCGAGCCTTGTAATTCCTCGACTATTAAACCGGCCCTTGTAATTCCTCGACTTATAAGTCGGGCCTTGTAATTCCTCGACTTATAAGGCAGGCCTTGTGAACCCTCGACTCATAAGTCAAGCCATTTTTGTCCCTTGGCTTATAAGTCGAGCCCTTTTAGTCCATTGGCTTATCAGTTGAGCCCCTTTTTAATCAAATATACCCTCGACTAGCAGGCCGAGATTTTGGTTAGGTGCAAAAGACAGACTTCCGACTTATAAGCTGAGCCTCCCAGTCAGGAATAAACATACATATAATACATTCATCATACACAGATACAACACACCATAATGAATTTACACAGGTATACACATGCATAATTATAATCATACTCATTAGCTGGGCCCGAGCCCTAATCATTTTTACATTTAACAGTTGGGCCAAGCCCCCATCATATTACATTTAACAGATGGGTCAAGCCCCAATCATATTACATCTAATAGTTGGGCCGAGCCTTAATCATAATCCACTTGACAGCAGGGTCGAGCTCTAATCATAATACATTTAACAGTGGGACCGAGCCCTAATAACATATCTCATGCGTCGGGTACGGTTTTCTTACCTCGATTCTCGTGCAAATAGTAGAATGACCCGTGCGCTAATCATGACCCGAGCTTAGCGAAAACCCTAAGCACAACACCAATATATGTTCATCAAGACTTAACCCTAGAACCCAAGTTCCAAACCGAACTCTAACTCTTAAGACCATGATTCCAAGTTGACGGGGCACTTAAAATGTCTCCTGAGCCTCCAAGCGGGCTCCCAAGGCAGATTCTCCTAGCCCTCGAGCCTAGCCCTAAAAATCAACAAACTGGTATTTTGTGGCCCCTGGCACGGTCGCGCCCACAAAAATATTGGGACTTCTAGGCCACTAGCGCTGTCGATCCAACCCCTGGTGCGGTCGCGCCCCTTCACTCGAGCCCCCATATTGAATTCCAATTTCCCATCTTCTTGGACACTAGCGCGGTCGCACTAGGTCCCCATAACCTAAAAATTTGCCCATAACACAAGTGTTCTTCCCCAAATCACAACTCTACGATGTCCAGCAATTTCAGACCCTTATTTTGACCAATCCAGATGTTTCTAACATAATTTCAGCCGCAGAAACTATATACTAAGTCTAGGAAATAAAACCCATCACAACACCCTTTAGAATCTTAAACTAAGAATCAAAATCATAAATACTCAAGAACACCAATGAATGCCAAAACAGGGGAAGCCTCACTTCTGATTCAAATTCTCTGTGGTAAATGATGGCCCTAGAAATCTCTAGACCCATTCCTCAGCTGCTACTCCACAAGAATTGGCTCCAACTTTCACCAAAAATCCAAAGCTTGGCCTAACTTGGAGTGCTTTGTGTTCTTCAATGAGAAGCTCTCAAAATTCCCTAGAAAAGCTTGAACGTGAATGAGCTAATCTCAGCTGCTAGCATAGTCAAGTGACTCAGGTAGTTAAATGACCACTATGCCCCTTGCCCTTTTTTACCTTAACAGTTACCCTCAAGAGAAATTTAGTCATTTGGCATAATTCCCGCTAACCTCAAATTATCTCATACAATCTCAAATAATCTATCAAACCAATGTTCATCAATTAATTCCTGTTACTCTATAATTCACTGTAATTTACCAAAATTACCTCTAAGCTCGCCCCGAGCCGGGTATTTTACCCCGTTGTGACTCTTTCCGCTAACTAGCTCCCTAGGATTGCCTCGTGCCGAGTAACTCGAATATATCCACATAATAATGTGGTCACAATCATATATCACACATATTTACAATTATACCCTCAACGGGTCAAAATTACGAAAATACTCTTCTAATAAGAGTCGGGCTCACATGCATATTTAATACACTTAAACATGCAAGCATAATCATATCATAATGTAATTCACATAATAACATGCTCATAATACATAAGCATCTAATTAATTCAATTATTTCCTCCCGGTCCCCTAATCCAAGCACTAAGCCATATTAGGGAAATTAGGGCATTACAATTATCCACTCCTTACAGGAATTTCTTCCTAGAAATGTTACCTGAACAGCTCGAGATACTGATTCAGCCTGTTGGATTCCCTCTCCCAGGTCATCTCCTCAACCTTGCTATTCCTCCATAATACCTTAACTAAAGGTATGGTTTTGTTTCTCAGGACCTTGTCCTTCTTGTCTAGTGTCTGGGTTGGTTGTTCCTCATAGAAAGGATCTGCCTGAAGTTCCAGACCCTCGTAACTCGATACATGAGTCACGTCTGACACATACTTCCGAGGTGTCAAGATATAAAGTACATTGTGTACGGTCGACAGCACCGGAGGTAAGGCCAATCTATAGGCCTCCTAAACCGATCCCCTCCAAGATCTCATATGGTCTCACAATTCTAGGGCTTCGCTCACCCTTCATCCCAAATCTCATCAGCCCTTACCAAGGTAAGACTCTAAGGAAGACATAGTCCCCCACTTCGAACTCCACGTTCTTGCATTTCATATTAGTATAACTTTTCTGTCTACTTTGAGAAGCGAGCATCTAAGTTCTGATCTTCTCACTAGCCCCATTGGTCATCTGAACTACCTCGGGACCTAAGTATTTTCTTTCTCCTGTCTCATCAATGAATGGGCGATCTGCATTTCCTTCCATACAACATCCTATAAGGTAGGGGTAAACATTTGACCCAAAAAATCCACAAACCTGCCCGGCCAGCAACCCGGAAACCTAATTTTTTGCAAAACCTGTCAAATTCGGGTGAAATCCGATCCGAACCCGACATGGTTCGGGTCGGGTTCGGGTTTTGAAATTAAGGACACATGGGTTTGGGTGTAACCCGAACCTGAACATAATTAAAAAAATAATTAATTTTCGAAAAAATTAATGCTTTTTTAAAAAAAAAATTTCTAAGGCCCAATTTGTAAAAAAATCAACATTACCAAACTAACAACAAAGTTAAAAAAAACACATGTGAAAAGTAAAATAAATAAAAAAATGTATCAAAAAAATGGTATTTTTGAAATTTTTTTACCAAGACCCATTTTCGCCCTAAAGCCCATTTTTTGACCAATCCTTCCTGAAACCCAACCAAACCCGAAACCTGAAATCACCCCAAAACCCGAAAATTTCAGACCGAATTCAGAACAACTTTCCTCCACCTGAAACTTGCAAAACCTGAACCCGATGCACCGAAAACCCGACCCGTGTGCACCCCTACTATAAGGAGTCACCTCAATGGTTGATCGATAGCTGTTAATGTAGGAAAACTCTATCAAAGGAAAATACCTAGCACACATGCTCACAACATGTCTTCTAATATTTGTATCGTCCTCTCAGATTGTCCATTTGTTTGAGGATGATAAGTTGTACTAAACTTCAGCTACGTGCCCATCATCTTCTGCAAACTTCCCCAAAACTTGGAAGTAAATGTGGGGTCCTGATCTGACACGATAGACCTTGGAGCTCCATGAAGACGTACTATCTCTCTGATATAGAGATCTGCGTACTAGTCAACTGTATAAGTCATCCTCACTGGTAGAAAGTGAGCTGATTTGGTGTATCGATCTATGATAACCTACACTGAATCACATTGACCCACCGTCCTGGGCAATCCCACCACAAAATCCATGGTGATGTCTTCCATTTCCAATCTGGGATATCCAAGGGTTGTAATAGCCCCGTTGGTCTCTAATGTTCAGCCCTATCTTGCTGACACGTTAAACACTTCACCACATACTCGGTTACATCCCTCTTCATCCTCGGCCACCACTATAAGGTCTTTAGATCCTGGTACATCTTCATGGTGCCAGGATGGAGAGAGTATGGGGTAGTGTGAGACTCATCCAGAATCTCCTGTCTAATAACCGTATCCATCGGAACACAGATCCGACCTTCCTCTATTCTCTCCAACATTATAGATTGTAGTGTAATGTTGGCCAACTAGCCCACCAACAACTCTATTCCCTATAATTGATCAAACATATCATCTATCCTTGGCAGAGGATACATGTTCTTAATGTTCAACTTATTCAGTTCTCTGTAGTCTATGTACATCCTCAGAGACCCATCCTCCTTCTTTGCAAATAGGACTGGCGCATCCCATGGTGAGAAATTGGGTCTGATAAAACCCAAGTCTAACAGTTCCTTTAATTGTACCTTCAGTTCTTTCAACTCTGGTGGGGTCATTCCGTAAGGTGCCCTAGACACTGGCTCTGTCCTAGGTGCCGGTTTAATAACAAATCCTATCTCTCTATGTGGTGGCAACCCTGGTAATTCCTTTGAAAACACATCTAGGAATTCACAGACTAACCTAGTCTCTTTTAGTCCCACTGGCACGACCTGAGTGGTATACACACGCTGACCAGGAATCCTATGTAACCTCCTCGCAATAGGTCTCTAGCCCTCAATGCTGAGAGCATAGGTACTTGGGTTCCATGCACAGTGCCAAAAAACACAAAGCAGTCCTCACCCTTAGGCTCAAAGGTTACCATCCCTTTGTTACAATCTATGGTTTCCCCATACTTCTCTTAACCAATCCATACTCAGAAATCATGTCAAAGTCGGTTATCCAACTCTACTAAGTCAACTAACAACTCTCTGTCGTCTACTATCAGTGGCAGTGATCTAACTCGTCTCCTAGATACTACCAACTCCCCTAGATGACGTCTTATACATCTGGCGCACTCTGTATATGTCCTCCAGTACCCGTTGCCGCTATGGCGGCCAATCTGTACACCCTGTGGCTTCCTATCAGGGCTGGAAGCCAACACAGTATCTGGGGTCTCCCTTTTCTGGTCACTAGGGCGTTTGCCCTTACCAGATCCTATAAAGGGAGGTTCCATTCTCCCGGTATCTCTTCTGGCCGCACTCTTGCGCCAGATCTTGTTCTCGGTGCCCTCTGCAGTAGGGACTCTTTTTACTACTTGAGTGTATGTTGCCACTCCATGTACTATTGTAATTATGAAATCCCGAGCTATCATAGACTGTAGACCCTGAGGGAGTCTTTCCTTCCTTGTCCCATCGGTGGGCACCAAGTCTGTAACGAACTTTGATAATCTATCGAACCTCAGTGCATAATCTGTCACTGTCATATTCTCTTGCATCCATTTGCTGAACTCTTTAGCTTTTGCAACTCTAACAGCCTCATTATAATATTTTTCATTGAACTGAGTTCTAAACTCTTCCTAATTCAAGGTATTAATGTTCCTAGTCAGAGTACAACCTCCCACCAGATTCAGGCATCCTCCTGAAACATTAACGTTACACAGCCCACTCACTCGTTGCCCACCATCCTCATAAAGTCTAGGATGGATGTAATCATACCCATCCACTACTCTACCTTGAGTGGATCTACGCTACCCTTAAAACTGGAGGGAACTACTTCCTGAATCGTTCATATAACAACTCCCGACGGTTCTCTATCTAAGATTGCTGCTATATGGCCGGTACTGGAGCAGCAGGTGGGGCTTCTGACGCAGCCTTCCTTGCCAGAACCTGCTGTTGCCTTAACTGGCTAATCTCTTCATCCTGCCTCTGCAACCTAGCTTGCATATCAGCAAGCACCTGTTGCCAGTTTTCAGGAGCTGGTGGAGGGGTCTGACCCTAATTATCATTTTTGGCTTGTATGCTCTGGCCGACTTGTAGATCTGACTGCCCTGGAAGCATACTTCCAAACATGTACCTTGTCGTAGTAATCAATCCGGCCAGTTTTGCGTTCACAAGAAATGTCAATGCTAACAAGCATCTCTATATTCTCACACATATAAAATCATGCTAATAAGCATGTCGATTCATATTCATGTTCAAACAAAGTGCTAATAAGCACGTTCTTAACATTAACAAGCAATAACAATACTAATAAGCATATTCCTAGAATTCATATACATAACATAATGCTATTAAGCATTTCTAACATTCAAGATCAATAACAATGCTAATAAGCATTTAACGGTGCTAATAAGCATCCTCTGTCATACATGCATATATAGCAGCGCTAATAAGCGTTCATGACATTCAAACATAATAATGATGCTTATAAACAATCCTACAGCATTTACAAGCCATTATTGTGCTAATAAGCACATCTTTAACATGGATACAGCAGTCAAGGGCCACGCCCTATCAGAATAGCTCATGCTTTCAATTTAAACAAGCAGGTAAGGCATATATATTTTATTTAAGAAATTACACACATAATTGTATTAATAATTATCAAACCCTAAGTCGAGCTTGTCTTTAGCGGCGAGTGTACATGCCCAATCCATCATCAAGAACCCTTAAACCTTGGCAAGTCTGATACCAAGTTGTAACACCTTGCTAATTAGGGTTTGTTACCACGTGTGTTTAAATTAATGTTGGAATCGCTAAACGAGTCATTTGGACTAAAACATGTGATTATGCCACTAAGGGTTCAGGTATTAAAATTTTGGTCAAAAAGTAAACATTTTCATTAAGAGAAAACTTTAGTCTTTACATGGGATCCCAAAATACAAGTTTAAAAATTTGTTTACAACTCAGAGATTACAAAATAAGCCGACCTAAGCGGCAAAACAGGATCCAACCCTAGTTCCCCTGAGATACCTCAGTCGTGGCAGTCGAGCAGAATACATATGTACACATCGCCCCTAACGTTCTCCAACTCATGGCTGGCCAGGCTTCTCCTTACCCTTACATGCACCACAAAGCACCCGTGAGCCAAAAGACTCAGCAAGAAAACATATTAACAAATTCAGGTAGTCAATAGAATATAACAACATGCTTAATAGTAATAACTGAAACCAAGCATACACATTGTAGGAGTAAGTGACCATAGGGTCACACAAGTGCGTGTCACACTTCCATTTATTCATATGGCATCTGAGCCAATCAAGTGCATGATGCACTCCCATGGTGGCCTAGCCATAACGGTTTGCGCTTAGCGCGCATAATGCCAATCATGGCTTATAAGTTGAGCCTTACAAACCTTTGACTCATAAGTCGAGTTTTGTGAACCCTCAACTTATCATTCGAGCCTTGTAAACCCTCAACTCATAAGTCGAGCTTTGTGAACCCTCGAATTATAAGTCGAGCCTTGTAAACCCTCAACTTATAAGTCGGGCCTTGTAATTCCTTGACTTATAAGTCGAACCTTGTAATTCCTCGACTTATAAGCCGAACCTTGTAATTCCTCGACTTATAAGCCGAACCTTATAATTCCTCGACTTATAAGTTGGGCCTTGTAATTCCTCAACTTATAAGTTGGACCTTGTAATTCCTCAACTTATAAGCCGGTCCTTATAATTCCTTGACTTATAAGTCGAGCCTTGTAATTCCTCGACTCATAAGTCGGTCCTTGTAATTCCTCGACTTATAGGTCGGGCCTTGTAATTCCTTGACTCATAAGGCAGGCATTGTGAACCCTTGACTCATAAGTCGAGGCCTTTTTTGTCCCTCGGCTTATAAGTTGAGCCCTTTATTCACTTTTTAATCAAATATACCCTCGACTAGCAAGCCAAGCTTTTGGTTAGATGCAAAAGACAGACTTCCAACTTATAAGTTGAGCCTCCCATTCGGGAATAAACATACATATAATACATTCATCATACACAGATACAACACACCACAATGTATTTACACAGGTATACACATGCATAATTATAATCATTCTCATTAGCTGGGCCCGAGCCCTAATCATTTTTACATTTAACAGTTGGGCCAAGCCTTCAATCATATTACATTTAACATATGGGTCAAGCCCCAATCATATTACATCTAACAGTTGGGTCGAGCCCTAATCATAATAAACTTGACAGTGGGGCCGAGCCCTAATCATAATACATTTAACAGTGGGACCGAGACCTAATCACATATCTCACGCGTTGGGTGTAGTTTGCTTACCTCGATCCTTGTGCAAATAGTAGAACGACCCTAAGTGCTAATCTTGAACCTAGCTTGGCGGAAACCCTAAGCACAACACCAATATATGTTCATCAAGACTTAACACTAGAATCTGAGTTCCAAACTGAACTCTATATCTTAAGACCATGATTCCCAATTGACGAGGCACTAAAAATGTCCCCCAAGCCTCCAAGCGGGCTCCCAAGTTAGATTCCCCGAGCCCCCGGGCCTAGCCCTAAAAATCAGCAAACTGGCATTTTGGGGCCCCTGTCGCAGTCGCGCCCACAGAAATATTGGGATTTATGGGCCATTGGCGCAGTCGGGCCAACCCCTTACGCGGTCGCGCCCCTCCACTTGAGCCCCCAAATTGTATTCCGATTTCCCATTTTCTTGGACACTAGCGCGGTCGCGCTAGGTCCCTAGAACCTAAAAATTTACCCAGAACACAAGTGTTCTTCCCCAAATCGCAACTCTGCGATTTCCAACAATTTCATACACTAATTTTGACCAATCCAGATGTTTCTAACATAATTCCAACCACATAAACTATATACTAAGTCTAGGCAATAAAACCCACCATTTAACCTATCACAACACCCTTTAGAATCTTAAACTAAGAATCAAAATCATAAAAACTCAAGAACTCTAATGAATGCCAA
The DNA here is from genome assembly GCF_963169125.1 of Humulus lupulus. Lineage (NCBI taxonomy): Eukaryota > Viridiplantae > Streptophyta > Magnoliopsida > Rosales > Cannabaceae > Humulus > Humulus lupulus. Next base: position 149,918,986 of record NC_084798.1, on the reverse strand, counting down.
AACAGGGGAAGCCTCACCTCTTATTCAAATTCTTTGTGGTAAATGATGGCCCTAGCAATCTCTAGACCCGATCCTCAGCTACTACTCCACAATAATTAGCTCCAAATTTCACCAAAAATCCAAAGCTTGACCTAACATGGAGTGCCTTGTGTTCTTCAATGAAAAGCTCTCAAAATTCCCTAGAAAATCTTGAACGTGAATGAGCTAATATCATATGCTGGCATAGTCAAGTGACTCATGTGGTCAAATGACCACTATGCCTCTTGCCCCTTTTTACCTTAAAAGTTACCCTCAAGGGAAATTAAGTCATTTGGCATAATTCCCTCTAACCTCAAATTATCTCATACAATCCCAAATAATCTATCGAACCAATGTTCATCAATTAATTCTCATTACTCTATAATTCACAGTAATTTACCAAATTACCCCTAAGCTCGCCCCGAGCTGGGTATATTACCCCGTTGTGACTCTTTCCGCTAACTAGCTCCCTAGGATCGTCTCGTGCTGGGTAACTCAAATATATCCACATAATAATGTGGTCACAATCATATATCACACATATTTACAATTATACCTTCAACGGGTCAAAATTACGAAAATGCCTTTCTAATAAGAAACGAGACCACATGAATATTTAATACAATTAAACATGTAAGTATAATCATATAATAATATAATTCACATAATAACATGCTCATAACACATAAGCATATCATTAATTCAATTATTGCCTCTCGGCCTCCTAATCCAAGCACTAAGTAATATTAAGGAAATTGGGGCGTTACAATTTTGGTCATCGGACTTGGAGTAGATGTCAGGTGTCAGTCACTGTGGGTATGGGCCACCAAAAGATCATTTGACAACTTTTGGTAAACCTCGATTAGTGGTGTCGAGTTCGTACCCTCGACAATCGGCATTTCCCACAACATCACCTGACATGGGCAAACATGCGCCACATCCTTACAATCAGAGATATGTTCCCCATAAAGTTGGTACGCGGCTTTCTGCAATGGGCCCCGTGTAATCCGCCTGGGTGGTAGCCTCTATTTAGTGCAACCCTTTTTGTATAAACTCTACATTAATACCCTAGAATGGGGAAAATTGTACTAATGATAGTTGATTAACATTAATGACCTTGGCCTCTATAAATAGGGCTGGGGTATCTTCCTGTAAGGGGTTCAAGTTTTTAGAGAGAGAAACTCTGTAACTCAGTGCAATATATACGCTGCCCTGAGATGTACCATTGAAGGTGGCTCAAACAAGCTTCAAGCTCACTAAATACCAGAGATCCATGGACCAGTGCTCTTTTATAGCCTGGACAACGTAAAACCCTTGGGTTATTTTCTATTATTTTCTTTAAACTTTCAGATTAGGTTGATAGCGAAAAAAGCAATCAACAACATTCATACAGAAAGAAAAGTTAAGTACCACATAAACATCTAGAGTGTTCATACAATTAAACATGTGAAGTTCACCTAAGTAATTATTTAAAATATTGAAATATCTTAAGTATTAAATATTTTTCAAAAAATTTAGAAGAATTTCCCCTATAAATATGACTACCCAAACTTGTTGACATTCAATTTACAAATAAAATTTACAACAGTTCACAGAGCATATAAGCATAATCATGTCAAGTTTATCAGAAATTGAAGGGATACCTTATACCAAAAAGAAAAGCTTCGTCTCCAATTACAATAAAACTCATGTTAATCCATTTTCCATCTTGAATGCTTGCCTTGAATTTTGACAGTATCCATAAGCCCCGTAGTTCAAAGTAACATTATCAAGTCAAGAGGCGTGATAAGGTTACTTCAAACTAGGGACTTATGGTTATCACCCCAGCACACACAAATTCCCGATATCTTATTCAAAACCTACTGACAAGCCTAAAAAGTTTAAATTATAACTCTATAAATAAATATTACATATTTAAAAGCATGTTCAATTAATAAATCCTAAAAAAATGGGCAGAGTTTCCTCTGTTTCTATAACATATCACAATTTCATAAGTACCTATTAATTCAATACAAAGAAACACAACAATCAACATTCATAATTCCATCATTATACCACCGCAACACAAATTTTCTAGATCCTACTAATTTTCAAACTTAATTTCCACTAAATTCAATATGATTTAAATAATTCTATAAATATGTGCAATAGTAATAAATAAAAACTAAAATACTTACTCACCTTCAAATTAATCTTCAAGTTAGTAACAACCAATTCAAAACCAAAATATCGCCAAAACAATAATCGTCCTAAAAGCTTAAGGCAAAATAAAATATTAAAATTATTGAGTTTATATATAACTAGTACCAAACATATTTACTATTTAATACAAGCTAAACATTATTACATATTTATACAAATGACTCTTTGAACAAAATATTAACTTGATTTTTTTTACAACAACAACATATTAATTATTTTTTTAAAAAAACAAAATACTAACTTGATTAATACACCAAATAATTATTATAAATAATAATATTTTATATAATAACAAAAAATTATAAATTTATCAATATATTATTATTAAATTTGGATTAATAAAGAAAATTATCATAAACACATATTTAGAAGATTCATACATTTTTAAATAGTTAAATGCAACTCCAAATCAAGATTATCAACTTAAAATCCTATAGATTATCAATATATTATAAAAAAATATAATAAATCTGAAATAATAAGAAAAAAATATAAAAAATCATACGAACAAATATTTAACGATCCATACCTATTTCAAAGCTTAAAAACGTGTGTTGGATGTTGAAAATCCATTCAAAATCCCAAAACAATGGGTATTTTCATCCACCACTCATATCCATTATAAAATGAACAACATTTTCCTCTAAAAACTAAATATAACCAGTTTTCTATGATTTAGATGAGTTTTTTTTAGCAAAAATGATGGAAGAAATTAGAAGAAAACAAGAAAAATGATGGAAAATATGTGACACCATTTTCTCTCCCATGGTGGTAATGGGGTTTTCGGGTCTGTTTTGCGTTTCAGAATGAGGAGACATGCAGGTGAAAAATGGTTCTAAAGGCCTTTAACTTCGATTATTACGAAAAGACCAAAGTTAAATGGTATCTTTTAACATCGATTTTTGTAAGAAAAACTCGAAGTTAAAAGTTCTGTTCTACTTATCTTCAATAAAACCGAAGTAATAACTTAATTTCTATGAATGCCAAACCAAAAGGCGAAGTGAAAAGTCCGTTAAAAGCTTTAACTTCGCTTTTTATGTATTTCCCAACAAATCTATATATAAAAATCAAAGTTAAAGCATATTTTTGTAATAGTGGTGACTCATGCATTTATAAATAGTACAACATTCTCATACATTTTTGTTTTGTGATACTCTAGCACTCGTAATGAGAGAGACGTGGTCCACTTTTTAGCCTTAATTAGAGAGAGAAACAAAATAAATATAGTCAATCAATATATATGGCGAATAAAAGAAGAGTATTGTTAAAATGCACTAGTCCTGCTCAACACTACATATAAGTGATATATTATTATTAGTGTAATCTATTATCAAATTTCACGCATTTTAATTTAATAAGAATTTAAAAGTATCACTAACTAATTATATGACTTTATGTGATATTGTACAAGTCAAACCAAAAAGATAGTAAAACTCTAAAAAAAAAATATGAGTGTGGTTGTGGCTCACAAAATAAAAATAATGAGGAAATGTCAAAAAAAAAATATAAGGAATCATTATGACTAACAAAGAAAATATAAAACTAAAAAAGCTGCAAATGCTATGAGCAGATAGAAGAAAGATAAAAGGAAATTAATATAGCTGACAAAGAAAAAAAATGACTAATAATTAAAAGTGACATTATATATATAAATATATACGTATATTTATAATTATATATGGACGGATGATCATTGGTGGACAGTGAACGTTGGAAAACTATAACTTATTAGGAAATTTGAAAATATATTATTGAAGGCAGAGGGAGTGTGACAATGCACACACCATTTATTTACTTCTCAAGGGTATGTGTATATATACGAAAGTCCGGTAACTATTTATAAATGAGTACTAATAATTATGATGATGTAGCAATATAGTGATTCGGTATAGCAAGTCACCAACATATAAAGATTTTTTTCTACATTAATTTCAAATTTTTATATATAATGCTTAAATAAGATTTTTTTTAATTATTTAATTTAATAAATATGTGACCGTCATGTAATTAGGTAGCATTTCCAAAAAATTTTAAAAATTAAAATTTATTTTTAGAAATATTAATTAACAACCATAAATATATACAATTGATCTTAATCTAATAGTTAATATTAAAATAATCATCTATGAGTAGTAACTATTAAGAGTGTCCCGATATATATATATATATATAATTATTTACTATACAAATTTTTTATGAGAAATGATTATAATAATAATGAAAATAAATAAATAAAATATATACAATCAATAATTTAGAATTTCTTATATATTAATTAGGCAACAAACATTAGTTAGAAAGAAAGTGGTCACATTAATTATTCTCATTAATTCCAAAAAAAAAATTTCTCATGAAATTGATAAAAAGAATTAATCAATAATTAATAATGAATGGAGAATGAATATTAAATAAGATTTTTTTTATCTTTAATTAATAAATATGTCACCGACATGTCATCAGGTAGCCTTTCCAAAAGTTTTAAAAAGTCAAAATTTATTTTTAGAAATATTAATTAACAATTATAAATATGGATCATTGATCTTAATCAAATGGTTAATAAGTAATCATCAATGGGTAGTAACCATTAAAAGTGCCCCCATATATATTATAAATGTGAGTTTAATATTATTTTTCATTAGATTTAACACTTTTTTATTTTTTATTTTCTAACACCGTTAGTTTAAAAGTTATTCAAATAAGATAAATATATTAAAAAGTAATAAAATTATCTAAATAGGGTAAATAAATTGTAAAATAAAATAATAAGTAATAAATGAGTCATAATAATTTATCATCACATATTTTAAAATTTCATATTAAAGGATTTAAATTACTCTATCAATTATGTTTTCAAAACTATAACTAAAAAATATTTATGTGCTTAAATTTATTTATTTTTATTTATTTTATTAATTATTTGTTTTGTCATTTCACATATTTTGTTTATCCAAACATATATATAATAGTGAAGTAAGGCATAAATATACATATTTTTATTTCGCCCTTTATTTTTTTAATGAGAAATTACTTATTTTAATTTCTCTAACCATTAATTAAATAATATTGTTATCCCAAAAAATTGGAGTTCGATGACGTGGCAATAGAAATGACAAATGGCAAGGAATGGTTGGGTGATCTGGCTTAGGAGTGACCCGGTAGACCAGTGAAGAATTTTTGACTGGCCAGTCACATGTTTGTCTGCCCAGGCATGACCATGTCCGACCAGTCACATGTTTGTCTGTCCAGGCATGACCATGTCCGACCAGTCATGTGTTTGTCTACCCAGTCATGACCATGTCCGACCAACCAAGTGCATGTTTGCCCAGTCATGACCTTGGCCGACCAGTCATGACCATGTCCGACTAGTCATGACCATGTCTGCCCAGCCAAGTGCATGTCTGCCTAGTCAAGTGCATGTCTGCCCAGTTAAGTGCATGTCTGCCCAGTCAGGTGTGTGTCTGCCCAGTGAAGGTGTGATCGACCAGCCTGAATGAGATATGGATCGACTAGACAGAGCAGGGCTATGCAAGAGATCCTAGAAACGGCTTCAACAAGAATCGGTCTTGGCTTGTGCAGGAATCTCTCAGTTTATGCCACGAATATAGTATACTGTTATATTTTGAATATTATTGTAAATTAAATGTAATGAGAATGGAAAAATATCCCGATTATGGGGATATCATTTGTACGATCCTGAGCCTATAAATACAAGGCTTATGGCATCATAAATGGGACTTTTGGGAACTTTTGATTTGAATTCTAATTTTCTAGAGAGGGAGAGTACTTGTATTTGAGAGAATTCTTGTATTCTTGTAATCTGCACTGAAGAAACTCAGTTGACTCAGGTTCATCTAATCTTGAGTGCAGATCTATAATCACAACTCTAAGTGGATTAGGCTATTACCAACACATTGGGGCTGAACCACTATAAAAATCGTCTGTGTCATTTATTTCTCTTGAAGGTTTTTATCGTTTTTGACGTTTACACGTCGTTGGCCAAAAACGCGATCAACAAATATATATTTATATATAATTTTTAGTTGGCTATAAAAAAATTTAAATTAAATAATTAAAATTTGATAAAATAAACTTTTTAAATTCATAGTTTTAATTTATAATTTTTTAATATTTTATTATATTGAAATTTGTAAATATTTTTTCTAAAAGAAAATTAGAAAAAAGTATTGAATTTTACAACTAGAATGCATCTTTATATATAAAAATTGTGTATCTAATTTAGTTAAAATTTTAAAATATTTTTATGTCATTCTTTTATAATATCCACTATTATTTATTTATTTAAAATTTATATGACAATGAAATAAACATAATAAAAATAAATTAATAAATATTCTAAATAAAACTAAGTAAATGTGCATTGCGTACTCTTAATGGTTACTAACCATAGAAGGTTTCTTTAATATTAACAATTGGATTAAGATCAATTGTCCATATTTATAGTTGTTAATTAATATTTCTAAAAATAAATTTTGATTTTTTCAAATTTTTGGAAGGGTTACCTGATGAAAAATGTGTATTTATTATGAAAATATAATACTGTAAAATTTTAATTTTTCAAAAACATGTCAATTTCTAAATATAGCTAATATCTCTCATTGGTTGGAAAAAACACTAATTATTGCAAAAAAATAATAACTAAATTCGAAATTAATGTAGAAAAAAAATATTTACCTGTTGGTGACTTGCTATACCAAGTCATTATGTTGCCACATCATCATAATTGTTAGTACCTGTACGCCCTGATATTCAGCCCGGGTCTTTTATGGAGCTCGAGTACAGTTGGCTATCTAAGAACAATTCTAAGGGACCCACAAGTTGATATCTCCTCAACGGAGGCAGTGCGACCCCCCAGATAATACCACGAGCTAAGGAGCACGAAACATTAAAGTACGAGCTGAAGATGGATATAACTTACTGCCTCATGGACACGGGCTGGCATTATGCTCAGGTCGGAGTCCTCTGACCACCTGCCATGCCCACAAGTTTATTAAGCTGGATACGTTATATATAAATGTGCGTGGTCAGACATCGCATGTCCATTTATTCCTGAAGTCTTGGACACGTAATATAAACGTGCGTAATCAGACATCACGTGTCTGATTATGCCAGACGGCCCATGATCATTTTTACTTAATGATTAGACCTTACCTTAAGATATATTGTAATATTCATCATTTGTAGAAGACAGGTCACAAAAAGGGATGAATATTCACGTGACAACCCCAACACCTATCCTGGGATGGTTCTTCTATAAATACCAAGACCTTGGATAAAAAAAGGGTTGGGTTTTCTCTATGTAATGCAAATATTCTGTCAAAATATAGAGAGACATACAACAATAATATCGACTCGTGGATTAGGGGGATTTTAACCTCCGAACCACGTAAAAAAGGAACGAGGGATCTTACTATATCATTCTAAGAATCTTTAAGAGTTATTATTCTTGTTACGATTTATCCTTAAGCACTAGTTTATTCCAGCTAATTTTCATAATACAATGTTGGCGAAAAACCGCGTCAACAGTTTGGTGTTTTCATTGAGAGCTGTGAATTAGTGCCATTGAAAAAGATTCAAGAAAAAGTTCATCATGGTGGTCACTCGTTCAAGGCACGGTAACGAAATGGATCAGCGTGGTGGGCAGGAGGCTCACCATACAGCTGTTTCCAACTAACAAAACCCGGAGATCCAGCAGCGATTGGGAAAGCAACCGATGGGCCATGACGACACAGGAAGTTCAGCACCTCTACCGCCGAATCCGAACCTAGGTTACTTGACTGTGGTGGAGTTGGAGAACATGCAGTTGAGGAGCCATCTAGCAAAGGCAAACAAGCAAATCGAGGAAGTCTTGGCTCGGTTACCCCCTCTTGCAACCGACGTTAACGTCGGAAAGAGGCAAGGCGGAACTCGTAAGTCCCGCCGGGATAGTCGACCCAGGCCCAGTCGGTAGGTTAGGACCTCAACTCCAAGTTCTACGCCCGTTTCTCACCATCACCAAGTAACCCCGTTTGGTGGCTTTCCCAGAGATCATCAATGAGCCAGCAGGTCGGTCAGATTCTCGACTCCGAGTTCGAAATCATCATCAAATACCCATGCCCACCCACACAGACAGTTAAGGACAAACTCGCAAAGATGACAGGTCCCAAAAGACTTCCCTGTACCACGATCAGATCGCCAGGTTCAAAGAACCAGGAATGGTGGAACAGAGCGATCACATGCTGACTTGGTCTGGCTTGATGGGACGAGGATTGCCTCACTGATCAGGCATCCTCTGTCGCCGATAAGGCACCTGTCCCCACCTCGTTCAGCTTGAGATGTTCCAACCTACGGAAACAGCAAGAGGAATCCTCCTCCCGCTGCTCCGGCTCATGTCTCGCGAGCACGCGGGAATATCCCAGATCCTCATCCTCGGCCACAAGCTCTAAGTTTTTCTAACGGAAGCTATTGGACGGAGGGCCATCGAAGTGAGAGGACCAACGCAGATTTGAGGAATCAACTGGCTCGGCTCAACACCCTCAAGTTGATCCACATACCAATCTTCGACATCGCCTAAATTCACAAAGAACCAATTCAGCTCGCGATGGAGTCCGCGACACTCACCACGAGGGAAGTCCTTCCGAAGGACGCGATAACGGGAACGCCCCACCGAACCAAGCTTGAACTTGGAGGGACAATAACCCGTCAAATGTGTACAATCGAGTGGGAGCTGTTGAACAGCCCTAGGGAACCAAGGACCCAACCCTCGAGAGGTTGGCCCAGATGGAGGAGCTGATGAAGAAAATCCTATCAGAGAAGGAAAAAGACAAATATGACTTAGGGGATGAGCTCGAGTTTTTCGCTCCCAACATCACTGCAACGCCATACCAGCTAGGCTTCAAGATGCCCCATTTATCAAAATTCGACGGAGATGGAGATCCGTCCGACCACTTGGGGATGTTCAATACCCTAATGATGGCCCATAAAATCGGACCTGAGTTAAGGTGCTTGGTATTCCCTTTGACTCTGGTCGGACCCGCTTGACAATGGTTCAAGCAATACAAAAAGCATTTTATCAGATTATGGAAGAGCTTCTCCGCTGACTTTAAGAGGGCGTTTCGGGCTTCTCAGGCAGCTCGAATAAAGGCAGACTCCCTGGCAAACGTAAAGCAGCAGCTCGGGGAGCCTCTGAAAGCTTACTTGAGTAGGTTCGCCAATATCGCAGCGCGAGCTAGAGACGCAGATGAAGGCTCTAGACTTATGGCGATGAGAACAGGAATCCTTGTCGGGGGCGACCTGTGGAAAGAAATCCAGAGAAAGGGCGTCAACATAGTGGACGAGTTCCTAAATAGGGCTCAGAGATGGATCAACCTAGAAGAGGCACGAGCTTCAGTCGTAGGAACCAGCCAAGTCCCTAATCAGCCCGTTGGAGCGGTAACGGACGTTGCAGCTATGGCTCAAACTGTTACCTAGAATAACCAAGGGGGAGGAAGCAAGAGGAAGGGAAATGGCGAAGGCGGCCATAATGGTTCAAAGAAAAATAAGCCCGTGGAGAAATTCAAACCAATCTATGCGACTTACGCCGACCTCACGGATACCAGAGAGCACATCTTCTTGGCGAACTCTGCCCGCCTTCCGTGGAAGAAGTCGGAGCCTCTAAAAAATCAAAGGGCGAAGAGAGACCCTTCAAAAAAAATTTGATTCCACAATGACATCAATCACAACACCGATGACTGCAGACATTTGAAGGATGAGATCGAGACACTCATCAGGGCTGGGCCCCTAGCTCAGTATGCCCGGAATCAAATCACTCCTAATCAGCTCATTGGGCAAAAAAGTCAATCAGCTTCGAAAGCCCCCGTAAATCAGACCGAAGCCCAGGTGAGTCAGGACACCCCTCCTCCGATAATAGGAGGATAAATAACCACCATCTCTGGAGGCCCTCATCTAGCAGGCACAAGCAGAAATTCCCAGAAGAGGTATGTCAATGAGCTGAGGTCTCACAATGGAGTTGAGTTCGTCCCGGAGCAGTGTTTGTCTAAACAACAACGATTGGAGAAACAATCGATCAGTTTTACTGAAGAAGACGCTAGTCATGTCTAGTTCCCGCATAACGACCCTCTAGTCATAACCGTCCAGCTCGCCAATCGGAGAGTTAGGCGGACCTTAGTCAATAACGGGAGTTCTGTGAACCTGCTATTCATGTCCACATTGGAGAAAATGGGATTGTCTATGACCGAGCTAAGGGCAACCTCCATGATGTTAAATGGGTTTTCTGGAGAAGGTTCGACAGCTATCGGAACGATCGAGTTGGTGATAACCTTGGGTGAGGGACCACGAACTGTTTCCAAGCTACTTGAGTTTGTGGTCGTGGATTGTCCTACCGCATACAACGCAATCTTGGGTAGGCCCACGCTGATGGCATTCGAAGCCATAACTTCCGTCCGCCACCTCATGATAAAATTCCCTTCATCCACAGGAATATGTACTGTCCGAGGTGATCAACTCGTTGCTAGGGAGTGCTCATGAAGGGAAAATCATAACCTGGCCAGCAGACAATGACCGTACAAGATCGAGGCAAGGAATCCCAAGAATTCAGAGCTAATCCTGGGATGGAAGAACCTCAGCAAGTCAGTTGCAGGGGAACCACCTCGAGTGAGGATATTGATCCCCGAATAGGTGAAGATAGGTCCGAGCTCCAGGCTATTGAAGACCTCGAAGAAGTAAACATTGATCCCAAAGATGCTTGGAGGGTCGTTAAGCTCGGGAAAAATCTAGACGCCGAAAGGCGGAGCTGGTAAAATTTTTACTAGAAAATCTAGATGTTTGTTCTTGGTCCCATGAATACATGATAGGAATCAGCCCGAATGTCATCATGCATACACTAAATTTGGACAAAAGCATGCCTGCGAAATCCCAGAAACAGAGGTGTCTTGGTACGACCCGAGCTGAAGCACTGGAGGAAGAAGTAGCTAGGCTTTTGAAGTGCAGCTTTATCCACGAGGCTAAGTATTTGATCTGGGTTGCCAATTCTTTCCTGGTCCCAAAGCCAAATGGGAAATGGATCGCCAAGAAATATTGTATTAGACAATGGAACACAGTTCGATAGCGATCTCTTCACCGAATTTTGTGAAAGACACGACATGATCAAAAGCTTCTCCTCGGTGGCCTACCTGCAGACCAACGGGCAGGTCGAGGCTGTGAATAAAACCCTCAAAGAAAGCCTTAAGAAGAGGTTGGATGAGGCCAAGGGAGTATGACCCGAGCAGCTCCTGCAGGTGCTGTGGGCATACTGGACCTCCCACCGAACTTCCACGGGGCACACCCCTTTTTCCTTAACTTTCGGAAGTGAGGCCATCCTCCCTGTCGAAACAAAGATAGCCACACATAGGCTCCAGACCTTTAGTCCGGAGCGGAATGATGAACTACTCAGCACGTTCTTCAACCTGATTGATGAAAAACGAGAAGATTCACAACTACGACTCGTGCATTATCAACAAAAAATCACTCGTTATTTTAATTCGAAGGTCAAGAAGCGTGTCTTTGGTTTAGGAGACCTGGTACTTCGAAGGGTATTTTTAGCAGGCAAGGACCCCAAAGATGGTGCCTTAGGACCGAGCTGGGAAGGGCCCTATCAGATAGTGGAAATCATACAGGAAGGTAATTTTAAATTGGCCCGACTTAGTGGAGAAACGGTGCCACAGACCTGGAATGCTATGCATTTGAAAAAGTACTATCAATGATCAAACCACTTGTCTATGTAAGGCTCGAATATAAAAGCCATTTAATTTTAGAAATATAAAAAAAAATTATGGTATATTTGTATCTTTGTATGGTTCCATCTACGGGTTAGTTCGCCTCTTCCGCACGAAGGGTACCTCATCCTCTTCTGGCTCCTCGCTGTTGATGGCCTTAACATTCCTTTCAGGAATGGGTGGGAGCTCGCGCATTATAGGAACGTTGGCCCGCGTTCTTCTCAAGGCCATGGTTTGACCTTCAGCAAGTAACTTACACGTCAACATCGTGTCGTCAGACACGAGCTGGCGGTAGTCCTTCTCGCTGGATGGGATCCCTGCCAAAGTATCATATTGACCCCCAAGGGTCACTAATTTGGCCGTCCTCGCAAAAATGACTACACGAAGACACTCTAGTCAATATACACGCAAGAAAAACTAAGTGTGAAAGGAACTTTCGTTTTTACGAGCTAAGAAAAGAAAGAAGACTTACGAGGGCGGTTGAAGTATCTGTGTTTGCAGTTGCGAAACCGATTCGACATAAAGAACTGGTCTTTGAAGTCATTGGGATGACTGGGCAGCTCGATGACTGCGGGCGAGTTCGGGAACTGGGTCAAGTAATAAAACCCGTTGCCTCGTCCCCTTTGGTCTGGGATGGCTTTGAGGCAGAAGAAGTAGAGGATGTTTGTTGGAGTGGGGACCTCCCACTCATGCTTTAGAAAAAGGTACTTCAACCTCGCCAAAAGCCGATACCAGTTGGGGGGGAGCTGGAATGGCACTAACCTCACATAGTTGAGGAAGTCCACAAAGTACTGGTCAAGGGGGTGGAAGGCCCCGGCCTTTAAGTGTTCATCACTCCAGGCCACGAAATCATTCTGGAGTAGTGCACAGCTCCGCTCCCCCTCGTAGGGAGGTCGGGTGATGAAAGCACCCATCCCAACTTCGATATTGTGGGATAACAGAATCTTGTTGACCCTTCCTTGGGTCGTTATCTTGGAGACAATCCTTTCGGCCTCGAAAAAGGCATCAGGAGCGACCGCGACCTCCTTCTCCACCACGGGGCTGAATTCAGGAAGGGGGGAATCAGGGATGACCTCCTTTCCCTTATGAGATTGCTGGGACGACGAGCCAGCTATGTTCTTCTTGGATGCGCCTTTCTTGGGTGCCATCAGCTCACCTATCGAATAAGAACGACAGAGTTTTTAGTGGGCGTCGTAGAATTTTTTGAACAAAAAAAATAACAAAGACCAGGGGTCCTAACACGCGAGTTGATGCAATATCAGCCCGCGTGTAATGCCCCGAATTCTCCGATGAGTTTAACGGCATGAATAGTAGGTCGGGAGGGCCATATTTGTTTAATTATGTGATTAATTGATAAATGCATGTATATGTTGATTATATTATGATATGATGTGAAATGCATGCATGTGAGTCCATATCTCCTTTTACAGGGGTGTGATGGTAATTTGGCCCGTTGAGGGTAATTTGTGTATTTGGGTGCATAACTTGATTTGTGAATGAGATTCCATTATTATGGAGATATATTCGAGCTATTGAACATGAGACGGTTATTTTTAGTGGATTAGCGGTTTTACCATAATGGGGTCAATTTTGGGGTAATAGAAATGTTCATTTGATGATAAATTGGGAATATTTGAGATCAGGGTGAAATTTTGGAGGTTTTGACTATAATGTCCCCGGGGGTGTTTCCGAGACCCCGAGCATTAGGTTTTATTTGAGGTTACTTAAGTTTGAAGTAGCTTATCAGATAGAACATACGATAAGAAAACCTTTCGTTCTCCCTTTTCAAAGTCCGTTTTACCGTTTAAGCCTTTTTGACGAAATCTTGAGTTCTAGGAGTCGGAATTGAGTGAGGATCGAGGCATAGCGATCCTAGGGAAGATTAGAAGCTTCTTAACCGAAGGATTCGACGAAAAACAACCCAATTGAAGGTAATCGAAGTTTAAGTTTTGAGTTTTTCCGAGTTTCTAAGCTTTGAATTGATTTTGTGAATTGTTGAGTTTTCGGTTCGTTCGAGCCTTGGGTTTTGAGGGTTTTGATGCATGGGGAAGCTTGGTAAATTTGTTTTGATGATTGGGGTATGTTTAGGTGTGTTTTTGGAGGCTTTGGAGTGTTAGAAACGCGTTTGGGAATGGCCCAGGGTTGGGGGCCGCGGCCCTGTTCTTGAGCGCCGCGGCCCTAGTTCGATGAAGCAAGTGTCAGGAATTTGTGCTTGCTGGGCGCTGCGGCCCTTGATGGAGGGCGCCGCAGCCCTTGCCCTGTTTTCGCCCCATTTGCTCGTTTTGACCCCGGGAACCTAGTTTTAGGCCTCGGGAGTGTCCTTGCTATTTCGATTAGTTTGGATTGATCTCTTGGAGGCTAGATAATGGTTTGAGAGCCCTTGATTATCATGATTATTGATGGTATCCCATATGTGTTGTGTTTAGGTGACCGCTAAAGGACTAAAAGCTAAACCGTTCTCAAGGGTCGTTCTTTTGTTCATTCTAGCTCGAATCAAAGGTAAGAGAACTGCACCCCAAGTGTGACATGCATGGATGTTCATGAGGCATGTTGATTGTGAGAATGTGGACATGGATTGAATATAGAATGCTTAGCATATGTTGCTCACTTGTGCACGGTACTGACTCATTAGTCAGGTTTGGCAAAGGTGCTAGTATCAACTGTGAAGCTGTGACTTATTAGTCAGGTTCGGCAGTGGTACTGGGCACTGATCACGTTGAGCTGACTCATTAGTCAGGATGGCCTTAGCATGTATTACGCAAGCCAATAATATCTGATCTAATCGATTATCAGCATTGAATGACTCAAAGAGCATTAATGCCAGACCGACCCCGAGGGTCGATGAATGAGATAAGCGCTTGGAGGCTAGTGGCTTACTTAGCAGCCACTCTCCCATTTGAAAACAGTGACGTGCTTGTCAGTCACTCAGTATGGTTTACCAGAACCTGTTGAAGGCTAGTGGCTTACCTAACAGCCACTCTTCCATTTGAATTAGTAACTTGCCTGTCAGTCACTCAGTGTGGTTTATCAAGACCTCATGTGATATTCACTCATTTGTTTAAAGCTTTATGCTCAGTATGGTTATAATGATAATCGTTTGATAATGTTAATGAAAGTGTTATGTTTTCTTGCTGGGCTTTGGCTCATGGGTGCTATGTGGTGCAGGTAAAGGGAAAGAAAAGCTCACCTAGCCTTGAGTGGAGAGCTGATGTGGTGTTGTGTACATATGCGGCCGCTTGACCACCACGGCCAAGGAGTTCTCAGAGGAACTAGGGGGTTTACCCTATTTTTGCCGCTTAGGTCGGCGGGATCGTAACTTTACAACTATAGTGACCTTTTTGTACTGAGAACCACTTGTAAATGTTTTGTTTAGCTCTGCAGAGCAGTTTGTAATAAAATCTTCATTTCCTTTTTATTGGTTTTATACCTTAGCCTGTTAATCACACTTAGAGCACGTTTTTGACCAAAGGACTCAGGCAATGAGTCAAATTTCCGGTCCACCGTTCACCGTAACTGTTCTGGGGTAGCCAGGGCATTACACCGCGGTTGCCTATTCTACGCGCCTAGGTTTCCCAACAGACCCCTAATATTTAGGGATCCATGTGTCAGAAAATTCAGGCCACCACCCTCCTTGGGGAACAGTTTATGGCAAAACCGCCCAAGAAGCGTAGCCCCTACGCAACCTAATGTCGAAACCTAAAAACCTTTCATCTCCAACATGCCTAATGGATATTTTCTAAAAATTACCCAAGAATCACTCGAAGATTTACCCACTTTATGAACATCACCATCCTAGATGTATTTTAGAACATACTTAATAAACCTAAACCAAAACATGTGCACCCAAAACATGTGGGAGAAACCTAATGCTAGTGACTGTGAAGTGCATATTGGTGTTATAAAGAAAGAAGAAATACACAAAAAACCAGTTAAAGAAAGTTCTAGTAGAATAGAGAACTTACAGTGTGTTCGTCGATGGAAGGAATGTGCAACGTAGAAGGAGAGTTCGTAAAAAAATCCTTAGTGGCTGGGCTTACGAAGGTTTCGGTGGCAGATTTTTGGGATTTTATAAGAAAAGGAAGAAGGGTTTTCGAAGTTCAGAGGAGAGAAAACTAGGAAAAATTTCAAATGAGAGGGTATGGACACTGAAAAATTGCCAGCCCTATTTATACATAATAAGCATAAAGAAACACAGACCGTCCGATCAAGCTAATGCGAGGGTCATGTTTCAAAAGATTAAACAACGACAAAAATGGTGGCCAGGCCATTTAATGCAATCCTCGAAACCCGAACAGGCGCCAATCGTGGCGTTCCATGTGTCCAGTACTCAAGTAATTAACAAACATGGATAATCGCAACAAAAGTTTAAAAGTCCCCACCGTGTCAGTCAGAGAATGACGTCATAAGACACGGGCATGGACTTGGGGGGCAAATGTACGCCCTGATATTCAGCCTGGGTCTTTTATGCAGCTTGAGTACAACTAGCTATCTAAGAACAATTCTAAGGGACCCACAAGTTGATATCTCCTCAGCGGAGGCAATGCGACCCCCCAGATAATAACACGAGCTGAGGAGCACGAAACATTAAAGTATGAGCTGGAGATGGATATAACTTACAGCCTTATGGACACGGGCTGTCATTATGCTCAGGTCAGAGTCCTCTGACCAACTGCCACGCCCACGAGTTTATTAAGCTGGATACGTTATATATAAACGTGTGTGGTCAGACATCGCATGTCCATTTATCCCTGAATTCTCGGACACATAATATAAACGTGCGTAATTAGATATCACGTGTCTGATTATGCCAGGCGGCCCATGATCATTTTTACCTAATGATTAGACCTTACCTTAAGATATATTGTAATATTTATCATTTGTAGAAGAAAAGTCAGAAAAAGGGATGAATATTCACGTGACAACCCCAACACCGATCCTGGGATGGTTCTTCTATAAATACCATGACCTTGGATAAAAAAGGGGTTGGGTTTTCTCTGTGTAATGCAAATATTCTGTCAAAATATAGAGAAACATACAACAATAATATCGACTCGTGGACTAGGGAGATTTTAACCTCCGAACCACGTAAAAAAGGAACGAGTGATCTTACTATATCATTCTAAGCATCTTTAAAAGTTATTATTCTTGTTACGGTTTATCCTTAAGCACTAGTTTATTCTAGCTAATTTTCGTAATACATTGTTGGCGAAAAATCGCGTCAGCAGTAACCATCTACGGATAGTAACCATTGAGAAGTCTGGATCTTGTCAGGATTAACCTCTATTCCCCACGCGTTCACAATGAAACCCAGGAACTTCCCCGATGATACTCCAAAAGAGCATTTTTGGGGGTTGAGCTTCATATTGTACTCTCATAGCATGGCGAAGCATTCTTCGAGGTTGTCCACATGGTTGTTGTTATGTTTAGATTTGACCAACATATCATCAACATACACTTCCATGTTATTACCTATTTTCTCAGAGAACATCATATTTACGAGCCTTTGGTAGGTGGCTCCAGCATTCTTGAGCCCGAAAGGCATGACATTGTAACAATACAACCCTTTATCTGTCACAAAACTCGTATGCTCTTGGTTCGGGGCATGCATGGAAATCTGGTTATATCCAGAATAAGCGTCCATGAATGACATATGTCCGTGCCCGGCTGTGGCATCTATGAGCTGGTCGATCCGAGGTAAAGGAAAGCAGTCCTTAGGACATGCCTTATTGAGGTCAAAGTAATCAATACAAGTTCTCAATGTTCCGTTAGGTTTTGGAACTAGTACCGGGTTGGCAACCCAATCAGGGTAGAAGGCATCTCGTATAAATTGATTCGCCTTCAACCTGTCGACCTCTTCCTTCAGGGCTTTCTTTCTGTCATCGTCCAGGAGTTTTCGTTTTTGTTGCTTCAAGGGGAAGCTCTTATCAATGTTAAGGGTGTGGCTCATCACATTCGGACTTATCCCTACCATGTCCGAATGTGACCATGCGCAAACATCCTGGTTCTTCCTCAAGAAGCAAATTAATTGCTACTTTGTTTCTTCTGGAAGGTTTTTCCCTACCTTCACAGTTTTCGGGTGATCAACCTCTTCAAGCTTGACCTCTTCGAGCTCTTCTAGAGGCTCAAGGTTAGCTCTTTCTTCTATTCTTGGATCGATCTCTTCGTCTATTTCGAAGACTGTACCATCCTTACTCTGAATTACTACAAGTGTTTGTGCACTTGTCTGCTTCTTCCCTCTCACGGAAATGTTGTAGCATTCCCTTCCCGCGAGCTGGTCTCCTTTTAGCATCCTGATGCCACTAGAAGTTGGGAACTTGATGGCCAGGTGCCTAACGGACGAAACTGCCCCTAGCCCTACAAGGGCGAGTCTCCCGAGCAGTACGTTGTAGGCCAATGGAAGATCCACCACTACGAACTCCATCATCTTGGTTGTCGAGACTGGGAAGTCTCCCAAGGTTACAGGGAGTTCCATGGATCCCATCAGGCAATCCCTTCTCCTAAAAAGTCGTACAACGTCATTGCACATGCCTTTGGGTCGCGAAGCACGAGTCCCATCTTTTCTAAAGTGGCCTTATAGAGGATATTTACTTACCTCCCTGTTGACGCGGTTCTTCGCCAACAAGTAATTAAGAAAATAAGAGGAAGGGATTAGTGCTTAACAATGAACCGAAATAGATGAATGATCTTTTAATGGACTGATGACACAACTACGTTTTTTAGGTGGTTCAAAGGTTAAAATCCTTCTACTCCACCACCCAATATTATTGCTATATTTATGGTATTCTTTACAAGGTTTTTCCTTACACAATAGAATCCAACCCCTTGCAACTCCCAAGGTCTCCATATTTATAGGAGAGGGCACCTGGGACCGTGACCTTCTTACCTATCATGTCACTTCTATGACATTCATGATTAATTCCTAAAACCTGACACATGAAGTGTGGTCTAATCAATAGGTAAGGGGGATATAGGGCCGCACGGCCCAACCCAGTCGTGGGTGCCTGAATATGCACGTTCATGCTGCGTGTCCGAGAAGTCAGGGATATATCAGACACGTGATGTCTGATATATGCATGTTTACCTTGCGTGGTTGACTTTATAAAAGGTCATAGCCTCCAACTCCAGCTCATACCACGAGCTGGATGCCTCCTCGACCTGCGGCCTTCACAATCCTGACTCGACCCTTGAGTAATCTTGGCGAACCCTTGGATACCTCGAGCTAAAGAGGTAGGACCTGATGATGGTAGCTCCGGTCATGGGGGGTCCACGTGGCCGATATAATTAGGCCATATTTCAGCTCGCTAATAGCCCGTTGGAAAATCAGGGCATACATTTGCCCCCCAAGCCCCTGCTCGTGGTACACGACGTCGTGTAGGGCCACAGTAGGGGTTTTAGGCTTCTCCATGGACTCTCCATATTCCATCTTTTACGCAGGCGCCGAATACGTGGAACATCGTGGTTGGTGACGGTACGTCTTCTGAGAACCGCATTAAATGGCCTAGCCTATACTCAGCCGTCGTTTCGCCTTTCGAGTGGAGAGCCTCGGATTCCACATCAGGGCAATCCAACAGCCCTCCTCATGTGGCCTTTCACGTATATAAAAGGGGTGGCCACCTTACGCATGGGCCACCCGTTCATTTGAAATTTTTCTGAATTTTCCTTCTCCTTCTCCCTTCTCACCCTCAAGAAACCTTTTTTTTTTCTTCCGGCTACCATTCTCAGCGTTCCAGAAGTTCAGGTGCAAAGGCTCCCTTGAGGCTTTCGAATCAGCCACTCCGACGAGGCCCCAACCCAGACGACCCCTTCATCCCCTTCTCAACCAGAATACTCCGTAAGTCTCCTGACTGTGCATATTTTGAATTTCTTTTTCACTGTAGCCTAGGTAAATAGTTCCTGTAGCTGCATGCAAGGTTTTGTTGGTTTTTTGTGGGTATGAAGGGTGTAGGTTTTTACTTTAGGGCATTGATTGTAGAAGAAAACCATTAAGGAGCATGGCTTTTAGGGTGCATTTTCTGGGGAATTCTTCTGGGTAGGATTTTTGGTATGCTTGTTTAAAATATTCAATACTTTGGGTGCAAAACCGGGTAGCTTAGGGGACACGCTTCACAAGCGGTTTTGCACCTCTTGCCTACTGAAACTTTCCTTCCAAGGCAAATTTTTATCCTGACCCTCCTGATACACGAATTCCGAGTAATCGGGGATCTGTTGGGAGCACAGGCGCATGTTCATCGAACCGCGTGGTCTCACTCTCCACGGGCTGAGATTACCTCAGCTCGTGCAAAGGAAACACCTCTTCTGATTCTCCCTTATGCTTAGGTCGCCTTTTTTGAAATTTCTTCTTTTGTTCGCTAGGCGACCAGATGGGACCCAAGAAGAACGCTCCTAAGAGGATCGCAAGCAGCTCGTTCTCCCAACAATCCAAAGGAAAAGAGGTGATGACAGACTCCCCAATCCCTGTCTTCGGGTCGGCTGTGGAGCAGGAGCTCGAGGTGGCGCCCGATGCTTTCTTCAAGGCTGAGAGGATCGTCTCGAAGATCACTGACTAGGGGAAAGTGAATAAAATATTCCTTTCCCACAACATCGAACTGGGGAGGGGCGCCCTGATCGCCCGACCTCCCGTAGAAGGTGAACGGAGCTGCGCACCGCTCGACGAGGAGTTTGCGGCCTGGAGTGATGAGCACTTCAAGGCTGGGGCTTTCCTCCCGCTGGACCAATACTTCGCCGACTTCCTCAACTACGTGAGGTTGGATCCTTTCCAGCTCCCCCCCAACTCATATCATTTGTTGGCGGGGTTGAGATATCTGTTCTTCAAACAAGAGTGGGAGGTCCCCACTCCGACATATATCCTCTATTTTTTCTGCCTTAAGGCCAGACCGGAGCAGTGGGGGCGAGGCGATAGGTTCTATTACTTGACCCGGTTTCCAAATACGGCTGCGGTCATCGAGCTGCCTAGCCATCCCAACGACTTCAAAGACCAATTCTTTATGTCCAAGGGGTTTCGCAACTGCGAACTGCACTACTTCAACCGTCCTCGTAAGTTCCCTTCATTCTTAGCTCGTAAGTTAAGTATTGGTTAGCTCCCCCCATTATCCATTTTTGACATAGAATAATTTTGCAGCCATTTTCGCGAGGACAGACAAGTCTGTGATCCTCGGGAGTCAGTACGAGACACGGGCGGGCTTGCCCCCCAGTGAAAAGGACTATCGCCAGCTCGTGACAGATGAGACGATGCTGGCATGCAAGCTAATCTCTCCAGGCCAGACTTTGAACCTGAGGAGACCCCGGGTGCCTCCCCCAGCTCGCGAGATGAGGGCCATCCCCGAGGAAGAGGCCGCAGGGGATGAGGACGAGGAGGACGAGGTGCCCCTCGTGAGGAGGAAGCAGGCACTGGAGGTCGCCCAAAGAACGGACGAGGAGAGGATCCGGTCCGGAGCAGCTGCAGGTCCCTCCGGCCAAGGTAACCCATATCTATTCAGGGGCTTAGATAGGGCCATCGCAGACCCCCGGCTAGCTAGTTTCAATCCCAAACAGCTCGTTCAACACCATCGAAGTGACCCAGACCTTGATATAACCCTGCTCCATTGTGTCGACCGGCTTGTGCTGGATTACGAAAATAGCCGCCCAAGGGGTACCATAGTCGTAGACAACATCCTAGCCTTTAGGTCGGCCTTATTTGAGGAGTATGGGACCAACCTTCGGTCATGGCCCTCGCTCCGGGAGGGTATCATAGCTCTGGGTCTTAGGCAATACGTAGAAGAGTCTAGTCCTGAGCCAGTCTCAGACCCAGAACCCGCGCCAGCTCGAGAAGTAATTGTCTTAGATTCCCCCGCAGAAGCTCTGGGGCCGATGGTCGTGACCATAGATTCCTCTTCTAGCTCGGGGGGTAGGATTCCTTTTAGAATATATACTTGAGTTTCGCTTTGTCCCCCTTATTTTTGTTTTTGCATGAATGCTTACTTGTATATTAATGTTGTCTTTGTTTTGCCAGAGGAAATGTCTCTGCCCGGGAGCAGAGATCTGCGAGCTATGTTCGCTGGAGGGAACTCCTCAGCTGGGGCCTCTGGGCCCAAAATGAAGAAGCTCCGAGTGGCGAAGAAAGCCGTTGGGGCCCCAATCAAGTCCCCTGCAAAAGGGAAAGACCAGACCCCAGCTGCCCAGGCCAAGGAAACTGCACCTCCTGCTGCAGTGGAGAACATGCCCTTGCCCCCTCCGTGAGCTCCGGCCTTTGTTCAGTACACAGGGGCAGAGCTCGGGGCCTCGGCAACCACGGCCCCCGAGGTGCGCATCCCGGTGGACCCCCAGGCCCTGGAGAAGATTCCAGACGTCTTTCGAGGGACTGTGTATGAGACGGCGAGCTACGCCATCGACCACTTTTACCGCGCCACTAAGAGAGACCTGCGGGCCTTCAAAACAAGGAGCCCGGAGAGTGTAATGGATTCTTCATTGGGAATGGCTCTAACGGTAAGCTGACTTTACCCTTTTATGATCCTTGATTACCATGCCTTGCCCTGTTTCTCCTCTTTTTTTTTTTTCTAAGGTAGTTGCCTCTCTGTTTTTGTAGAGTGTCTTGGTCCTTCACCGGAGCATATCTAGGTCCAGGGCCCAGCTCGAGGAGATGAGGGGCAAGCACCAGACGGTTTTGGCCACCCATCAAACTTCCTTGGGCGCCCTGTAGACGGCCCAACAGAAGGAAAAAGAAGCCAAGGATGCTTTGGCGGCCGCACAGGCCGAGCTGGATGAAGCCCGTCCTAAGCTTCAAGAGGCCGAGGCCACCAAAGCCGCCCTTGTTGCCGCGCTGGTCGAGCTAGACTCTGCAAAGACTGGGGCCGAGGAGGCCAAGGCCGCCCTGGAAACGGAGAAGGCAGCTTCCAGCTCCGCCATGGAGGACATGCTCTACCACTGCTGGGTCTATAACTCGGACGGCGATTTCTCCTTCTTAGGAGCGGACTGAGAGGTCTTCCAGGAAGGGTTCAAAGCTCGCCTCCAGCAAGAGGCACCTTCTGAGACTGGGGAGGCCTCCGCAGCTATCGAACAGGAGGGCAAGACGGCGACCTCCACGGGGCAGCCCGGTGGAGCCTAGGGCCTTTCTTTTTCGAATCCATTCATTATTATCATCAATTTTTTTAAACTTTTATATGAGGTTTTTCCACCTCGAGACAATTGGTTTTATCAATTTTTGCCTCTACGTATTTTGGTCATTACTTTGAAAAACTTAGTTCGTGTTAATTCTTGACTAATATTTTGTGCTTTTTAAGAAAAACACCGATTAGTCAATTTGAACTAACTTCTAAGTTTTTAGGACCTGGTTATATCCAGGACGTTAATTTGGAAACTTAGTTCGCATTAATTCTTGACTAATATCTTGTGCTTTTTAAGAAAAACACCGATTAGTCAATTTGAACTAACTTCTATGTTTTTAAGACCTGGTTATATCCAGGACGTTAATTTGAAAACTTAGTTCGCGTTAATTCTTGACTAATATCTTGTGCTTTTTAAGAAAAACGCCGATTAGTCAATTTGAACTAACTTCTAAGTTTTTAAGACCTGGTTATATCCAAGACGTTAATTTGAAAACTTAGTTCGCGTTAATTTTTATCGATATCTCATGCTTTTTAAGAAAAACAACGATCAATCAATTTGAATTAACTTCTAAGTCTTTAAGGCGACCTGGTTATGTTCAGGATAGGACTTAGTTCGGGTTAATCCTTTATTAATATCTCGTGTTTTTTAAGAAAAACAACGATCAATCAATTTGAATTAACTTCTAAGTCTTTAAGGCGACCTGGTTATATCCAGGCACCATATGCCCCCCAAGTAATTAGGAAAGGGTCTTTCGTGGTTACTTGAGACTACACCCACAAATATACACATTAATAAACAAAGATTTAATTCTCATTGCTTATAAAAAGGTGGCCTTTAAGCCTTACAAGGGTGTCATGTATAATATTTCTTAAAATGGATGGTGTTCCAAGTTCGTGGGACTGCCCCTCCATTGAGCCGAGCTAATTTGTATGTTCCTTCTTCAATGACCTCGATGATTTGATATGGCCCTTCCTAGTTCGGTCCCAATACTCCATCTTTGGTATCCTTACCGGCTAAGAAGACTCTCCTGAGGACCAGGTCGCCAATGCTAAAGGCGCGCTTTTTGACTTTTGAGTTGGAATAACGAGTGATTTTTTGCTGGTAATGTGCGAGCTGAAGTTACGAATCTTCTCGTCTTTCATCAACCAAGTCAAGGGAAGCGCAAAGTAGTTCGTGGTTGTGGTCCTGGTCATATTTCTGGGCTCTATGCGAAGGTACCTTAATCTCCGCAGGAAGGACTGCCTCGCTCCCAAAAGTCAGGGAGAAAGGAGTATGACCCGTAGGAGTCCGATGTGAGGTCCGGTATGCCCACAAAACCTGGGGGAGCTGTTCTGGCCAGACCCCCTTGGCTTCGTCTAGTCTCTTCTTAAGGCTCGCCTTTAGGGTCTTATTGACGGCCTCGACCTGGCCATTTGCCTGAGGATAGGACACGGACGAGAAGGTTTTCACAATCCTGTACCTTTCGCAAAATTCGGTGAATAGGTCGCTGTCGAATTGAGTCCCATTGTCGGATACGATTTTCTTGGGCAGCTCGAATCGGCAGATAATGCTCTTAACCACGAAGTCAAGGACTTTTTTGGAAGTTATTGTTGCCAAAGGTTCTGCCTCAGCCCACTTCGTGAAGTAGTCGATGGCCACCACAGCGTCTCGGACCCCGCCCTTTCCAATAGGGAGGGCGCCAACCAAGTCGATTCCCCAGACTGCAAATGGCCATGGGGAAGAGATCTGTAATGCCCTACTTCCTTAGAGCCGTTACCAAGTGAGTTTTAAGACAAAACAGTGTGCAAAGACTCGCTAACCGAGGTTTTTAAAACGAAAGTGTGACTAATTAAAAGTTAAGGCTGTAATCCTTGAAAATGCGTCGTTTCATTAAAAACTTCTAGTATTAAACATTTGGGATCCCAAAATAAGGTTTGAAAACTGTTTACATCTTGAAATAATTTTACAGTTGATTAGTTATAAAAATCAAAGATTATTACAGCCATTTCTCGAATAAACCCCCAACCAAAGCAGTCGGGCAGGCCAAACATGTACGCGTCGCTTCACGCTCTCCGTACTCATGGCTGGTTGACTCAATCTTTGCCCTTACCTGCAACACAGAGCACCCGTGAGCCGAAGCCCAGAAAGAAAACTCATGCAGCTCATAACATATGCAAATTATACAGTTAATCATATCAGATAGTCCACAGATAAACAAATCAACCATTAGACTAAGCAAACACGGCCATGCCGCCCCAGAAGCCTTACCAAAGCCTGGGGTCTCGGTCCTCACCGTAAGGATATCTCATGTATCCATTGGGTCCTACCTTGACTGTAAGCATCCCATGTGCTAAGTGGTACTTCCGGCCCCACTGCCGTTCTTGGCCTTTCGCCGTTCTCGGCTCCATTGCCGTTCTCGACCTTGCCTCTCTCGGCCTTTCGCCGTTCTCGGCCTTAGCCGTTCATTGCACTATAATCACACATATAATACATTTCCAAATAACCATTCACACATATAATAATTCACTTAAGGTTATACATTAGCACATAATACAATCTAGGGCCATGCCCTGCAATAACACTATGGGCCCATGCCCTATTCTCGGGTGCTACAGTTTTCTTACCTGTATTCCGAGCTTCCTGATGCACTAAAGCCGCGAGCACGGTCCTCTAACCCGAGCTTCACAAAGACCTAGTCACAACACGTACAAAACATCCTTTAATACTAATCAATTCAAAAATCACTTCCCGGAACCAATTCCACACTCTCGGGACTCCCAAATTCCTAAAACAAATCATTGGAAACATCCCCCGAGCCCCCGGGACAAATGCCCAAAATTGCAAAATTTCCCATCCTGAAAAAGGCGTAGCGCCGTGGCGCTACCCGCAAGGGCCGCGGCGCCCAGCGAAGTCAGAAAGTTCCTCTGACTGTAAACAGCCTCGCGCCGCGGCGCCCAAGAACAGGGCCGCGGCGCTCCTTCGCGAACCCAGAATTCTGGGTTTTTCCCTGCGTTTTCCCTGAGTTAACACCACCCAAATCATCCCAAGCAAGTACCCATGTCCCAAAATCAACTCAAAACCCCACATAAACCATCTAACAACTCAGAAACATCATCAAAGAAACCCAAACACACAATCAAATCCCCAATTCACCCATTGGCCACACATCAACTTTCAATCTTCATACTAACATTCTAAGAGAAAAATCAAGCTTAGAAACTTAACAAAGAAGTGATAAATCCTTACCTCAGAAAGTCTTGGCTTATGATCAAGTTTAATTGCCTCCCACCACTTGATCCTCCTCCTAGATTCCTCAAGTTTCAGCTCCCTTCTTCTCTTCTTCCTCTCATTGCCCTAGCTTTCCCTCTAGCTTTTCCTCTCTTCCATTTCTATCAAAACCAACATATATGCCAATGCCTAAACCGTGTACCCTATAATCCCAGCTGAAAATTGTCTAAACCCTCTGTCAAATGACCATGTTACCCCTCCAAATAATCCTTTCCTAAGTAAGCCATCAAGGGCACTCTAGTCTTTTCACTTATATTTCAATTCTACCATTTTCCAACTAAACTTGTTACCCACAGCAGTAACTAATGGTTACCCAGGTTACTCAATCACCAATAACCATTACCCGCTAAGTCTCAATTTAACCATAACAATTCCCAAGGTACCCCTAGGCTCCTCCCGAGCCGGGTATAAAATCCCGTTGTGACTTTTGAGTAAACTAGCTCTCTAGGACTGTCTCGGCACGTGCATCACAATAATAACACCACACTCACGTGGTACAAATCACATAATACAATTATCACATATATGCCCTTAGCGGGCTAAAATTACCAATTTACCCCTATCATGCAAACGGGGTCCACATGCATATTTATTTCACCTAACATGCATACTAACCACATAGTCATGCATCTCGAATGTTCAATTAGTCATATAACATGCTTCAAATCATAATCACGCATTTACTCATGAAAATCACACATAAATCCCATTATGCCCTCCAGGCACACTAATCAAGGCTCTTAAGCCTTATTAGCGATTTTGGCCGTGATAAGACAGAACGCCAATTTTTCCATCAACGGGTATCGGGATTCAGCCTCAAGAAGTCTCTTGTTGATGTAGTAGACCGGTTTCTGAACCCGGTCTTCTTCTCGGACCAATACGGCACTAGCTGCATCCTCTGTGACAGCTAGGTAGAGAAAAAGGGGCTCTCCTGCCTTTGGTTTGGACAATACGGGCGGTTCAGCCAGATGTGCCTTCAGGTCGAGGAAAGCACTTTCGTACTCCTCTGTCCATTCGAATTTCTTATTTCCTCGGAGCAGGTTGTAGAATGGCAGGCACTTGTCGGTGGATTTTGAAATAAATCGATTTAGGGCTGCCACCCTTCCTGTCAGGCCTTGGACGTCTTTGCGCGACCTGGGTGAGGGAAGCTCGAGCAATGACCTGATCTTGTCGGGGTTTGCCTTGATTCCTCGGGTATTGACGATGAAACCCAGGAATTTTCCAGATGCGACCCCAAAAGTGCACTTCTGTGGATTAAGCCTCATGCCGTCCTCCTGTAGTATCTTGAAGCATTCTTCCATGTCGGAAAAATGGTTATCGGCAGTCTTTGACTTGACCAGCATGTCATCGACGTACACTTCCATGTTCTTCCCGATCTGGTTGGCGAATATTCTATTCACTAATCTCTGGTATGTAGCACCGGCGTTCTTCAACCCGAATGGCATGACCTTGTAACAATAGACGTTAGTTGGGGTCATGAAGCTGGTGTGCTCCTGGTCCGCCGGATTCATGGTGATCTTATTATAGCCTGAGTACGCATCCATAAAGGACATGAGCTCATGCCCCGCCGTGGCATCTACCAATTGGTCAATCCTTGGCAAGGGAAAACAATCTTTGGGGCAGGCTTTATTCAGGTCGGAGAAATCGATGCAGGTCCTCCATTTCCCGTTGGGCTTCGGGACCAGCACGGGGTTGGCGACCCAAACCGGAAACTTGGCTTCTTGGATAAAGCCGCATTTCTTGAGCCGGGCTACTTCTTCTTCTAAGGCCTCAGCCTGAGTTGTTCCCAGGCGCCTCTGCTTCTGGGACTTTGCAGGCACGCTTTTATCCAAATGAAGGGTGTGCATGATGACATTTGGAATAATTCCCACCATGTCCTCGTGTGACCATGCAAACACATCCAGGTTATCCTGTAGAAATTTGATCAGCTCCGCTTTCCTCCTGCCACAGAGGTTTTTCCCGAGCTTGACCATCTATGAAGGATTTTGTGGATCGATGTTTACTTCCTCGAGCTCTTCAATAGCCTGGAGCTCGGACTTATCCTCGCCTATTCGGGGGTCAATATCCTCACTTAAGACGATATTTTCCCCTTCAGTGCTCTGAGGTTTTTCAATCTCAGGATTAGACAAAGGTTCCTAGGATTCCTCTCCTCCACCTTGGATGGCCATCGTTAGCTGCCCGGGTTTCGATTTTCCCTTCATGGAACTGTTGTAGCATTCCCTGGCAGTGAGCTGATCACCACGCACCGTGCATATTCCCGTGGAAGAAGGGAATTTTATCGCGAGGTGGCGAACGGAAGTGATGGCCTCAAAAGCTATAAGTGTGGGTCGGCCCAAAATATCATTGTACGCAGGGAGGCAGTCGATGACCACGAACTCGAGGAGTTTAGAGACTGTTCAAGGTCCTTCTCCTAAGGTGATCACCAGCTCGATCATCCCTATAGCCGCTGATCCTTCTCCCGAAAACCATACAACATCATGGAGGTCTCCTTCAGCTCGGCGACAGTCAAACCCATCTTCTCCAGCGTGGACCGGAATAGAAGGTTTACCGAGCTCCCATTATCGATCAGCACTCTCCTAACCCTCCGATTAGTGAGCTGCACTGCTATGACCAGAGGGTCGTTATGAGGGAACTGGACATGGCCAGCATCTTCTTCTATAAAAATGATTGGTTGCCTCTCCAATCGCTGTTGTTTTGGCAGATGCTACTCGGGGATGAACTCTACTCCATTATGTGCCTTGAGTTCGTTTAAGTACCTCTTTTGGGCACCCCTGCTCGTGCCAGCCAAATGCGGACCTCCCGAGATTGTGGCAATCTCTCCTCCTACCACTGGAGGAGGGACGTCTTGATCGACCCGGGACCCGGGCTGACTGACCGGGACTTTCGGAGCAGGTCGGCTTGCTGGAACCCTGTTCCGCGCGTACTGAGCCAAGGGGCCGGCTCTGATGAGAGTTTCGATCTCATCTTTCAAATGCCTACAATCATCGGTATTGTGGCCAACGTCGTTGTGGAAACGGCAAAACTTGGAGGTGTCTCTCTTCCCCTTCTGGTGCTTTAACGGCTCCGGCTTCTTTCAGGAGAGGCGAGCAGAGTTCGCTAGGAAGATGTTCTCCCTAGAGTGGGTGAGCTCTGTATAAGTCGCGTAGACCGCTTAAATTTGTCTACGGACTTATTCTTCTTTGGGCCGTGCTGGTTGCCCTCGCCGTTCCCCTTTCTTTTGCCTCCACCGAACTGGTTATTCTGTGTAACATTCTGGGTCACTGTCACGACCTCCGTTCCCACTTCAGCGGGCTGCTCAGGGACCCTGCTGGTTCCTGCAGCTGAGGCTTGGGCCTCCTCCAAGTTGATCCACCCCTGGGCCCTATTTAGGAACTCGTTCACTGAGCTAACTTCCTTCCTTTGTGTTTCATTCCAGAGTCCCCCTCCGACGAGGATTCCAGTCCTCAAAGCCATGAGCCTGGAGCTGTCATCTGCGTCTCCGGCCCGAGCAGCGACATTCGCGAATCTGCTCAAGTAAGTCTTCAGAGGCTCGTCGAGTTGTTGCCTCACGTTAGCCAGGGAGTCGGCCTTGACGCGGGCAGCCTGGGAGGCTCGGAATGCCCTTTTGAAGTCAGCAGAGAAAGTTTTCCAGGAGCTGATTGATTGTTTCTTGCTTTGTTTGAACCACTGTCTGGCTGGTCCAGTCAGTGTGGAGGGAAATATCAGACACCTCAGCTCAGGGCCAATGTTGTGGGCCATCATCAGGGTATTGAACATCCCCAAATGATCCAATGGATCTCCGTCTCCGTTGAATTTGGACAGGTGCGGCATACGGAAACCGGGTGGGTATGCCGTTGCTGCTATGCTGGGGGCGAAGAGCTCAAGCTCGTCCCCCGAATCATATTCGTCTTTCTCTTTCTCCGACAGGAGCTTCCTCATTAGCTCCTCCATTTGAGCCAGGCGCTCAAGGGTTTTGTCCTGATTTCCTTGGTTATTCCGGGGCTACTCGACAGCTCCGGATCCATTGTATACGTTTGGTGGGTTATTGCCCCTCCTATCTTGAGATAGGTTATTTGGGGCATTCCCACTGTTACGTACCTCGGATAGGTCTCCCCCTGAGCGAGCATGGCTGCCACCTCCTACCGGGTCCCCCCTATGAGAGTTAAGGCGATCTCGTAGGTCGCCCCTTGGGGTGGCTTGAGGACTTTGCGCCGAGCTTAAGCGTTGACGCAGGTCTCCGCCAGAAAGGTCACTCCGGCGACTGCCGGTCCAGTAGCTCCCGTTAGAGAAGCTCGAAGTCCGCCTCTGGGGGTGAGGATCCGGGCTCCCTCTGGGCGCCCTGCTACGACGGGAAGGTCCTGCGGATGGAGGGTTTCTCCTGCTGCTTCCATAAGCTGGAATATCTCGGATAGGCCGAGGAGGAGACGGATATCTTATTGGTGACGGAGGATGCCTGACCGGAGATGCAATCTTGGTTCCGTTAAGGCAGATCAAGTTAGGTGGGGGCCTTTCGGCCCTGCCAACCTGCGGGCCTCGCGCCTGGCGATCTGGACGAGGCGCAGGACGACTGGTGGGGATGGGCTGGTGCTGTGAGCCCTCCCCGAATCTCTTTCTAGAACTCCCTCGAGCCTTCCTAGGCGCGCTCGAGGCTAGCTGGGAGCTGGGAGTTGAAGTTCGGACCGAGCGGCTATACTGTTGTTCGGCTCTAGGTATTTCTTCAAAGTTTGCCTCTCGATGGTTCGATGAGGGAATAGAGTTGGATGTCGGAGGTCTTTCCGAGCGGCTAGGCCTAGACCGATTACCCCGGCGGGACTTACGAGTCTCGCCTTGTCTCTTTCCGACGTTAGCATCGGTTGTAAGAGGGGGTAGTCGGGCCAACACCTCCTTAATCTGCTGACTAGCTTTTCGCTAGTTGGATCCTCAGCTGAGCGTTCTCCATTTCTACCGCAGTGTAAAAATCTGGGTTTGGATTAGGTGGCCAGGGCGCCGAACTTCCAGTGTCATCTTGACCAACCGGCTGCTTGCCCGGCCGCTGCTGGACCTCAGGATTTTGCTCACCGGAGATGGCGGCATGATGAGCCTCCTGCCCATCATGTTGTTCCGCCTCGTTACCGTGTCTTGATCGAGTGGTCACCATAGTTGGATGTTTGCGATAGCACCAATCTAACTAGCTCTCAATGAAAGCACCAAACTGTTGACGCGGTTCTTCGCCAACAGGTAATTAAGAAAATAAGAGGAAGGGATTAGTGCTTAACAATGAACCGAAATATATGAATGATCTTTTAATGGACTGATGACACAACTACGTTTTTTAGGTGGTTCAAAGGTTAAAATCCTTCTACTCCACCACCCAATATTATTGCTATATTTATGGTATTCTTTACAAGGTTTTTCCTTACACAATAGAATCCAACCCCTTGCAACTCCCAAGGTCTCCATATTTATAGGAGAGGGCACCTGGGACCGTGACCTTCTTACCTATCATGTCACTTCTGTGACATTCATGATTAATTCCTAAAACCTGACACATGAAGTGTGGTCTAATCAATAGGTAAGGGGGATATTGGGCCGCACGGCCCAACCCAGTCGTGGGTGCCTGAATACGCACGTTCATGCTGCGTGTCCGAGAAGTCAAGGATATATCAGACACATGATGTCTGATATATGCACGTTTACCTTGCGTGGTTGACTTTATAATAGGTCATAGCCTCCAACTCCAGCTCGTACCATGAGCTGGATGCCTCCTCAACCTGCGGCCTTCACAGTCTTGACTCGGCCCTTGAGTAATCTTGGCGAACCCTTGGATACCTCGAGCTAAAGAGGTAGGACCTGATGATGGAAGCTCCGGTCATGGGGGGTCAACGTGGTCGATATAATTAGGCCATATTTCAGCTCGCTAATAGCCCGTTGGAAAATCAGGGCTTACACTCCCGTTATCAATCAGGACTCAGTGTACCCTTTTGTTCGCGAGCTAAAGTATTATGACCAACATGTCATTATGAGGGAAATGTACATGGGATGCGTCATCTTCAGTAAAAGTTATGGGTTGAGATTCAACCCTTTGTTGTTTTGGAGCTTTGGTTCGGGTTCGTAGGGAGAACCGTCACCAGTTTTAAGCTCATTCACATATCTTTTCTGGGCATTCCTTCCCGATCCTGCAATATGTGGTCCCCCCGAGATGGTTTTGACATCTTCTCTATCAATCGGAGGGGTTCGTTTGTCCTCCCTTGCTCAGGAGTTACTGTTCTGGGCAGGTGCTGCTGCTGCTGCCCTCTGGCTGGTGGAAGCTCGATTGGGGTTTTGATTTCTCACATATTGCCTGAAATATCCTCTCGAGATCAAACCTTCGATCTCATCTTTTAATTGCCTGCATTCATTGGTTGTATGTCCGATATCTCTATGGAATCTGCAGTACTTGTTGGAGTCTCTTTTTGCCTTTTGGTTTCTCATGGGGTCAGGTCGTCTGAAAGGGACCTGGTTTTCATTAGCCAGGTAGATATTCTCCCGAGACTCATTAAGCTTGGTATACACCTTGTATACGGAGAAGTATCTTTCCCCTTTCTTATTCTTTCCCCCTTCCGCCTCGGGGTTATTCCCTTCATTCTTCTTCCTATTAGAAGGGTTGTCCCCAAGGGGTTTTGAGGTCATAGGATCTGCTGAGGTCCAGGCAGAGTTTGTGTTTGTTGTTGTAGTTATGGGCTGAGAGGTCATATTCAATGTTGACCTCGACTCTTCTACATTAACAAACCTCTGAGCTCGTCGATTGAACTCTGTTAAGGACCTTACGGGCTTCCTTTGCATATTCTCCCAAAGAGGAATTCTAGGCATTACTCCAACTCGGACAGCCATTAAATGGCCACTGTCATCGACGTCACGGGCTCGAGCGACTTCCAAGTTAAACCTTGTGAGATAGCTTTTCAGTGTCTCATTTGGCTGCTATTGGACATTGGTCAAGGCAGACGCCTCGGGCCTAATGCCGACCATGGCGTTGAATTGCTTCTTGAAATCTCTTGATAATTGATCCTAAGAAGCAATCGAATGTCTCTTATATTTTTTGAACCAGTTCTTCGCTGGTCCCGTGAGTGAGGCTGGGAACAGCATGCACCTGAGCTCGTAGCCCACATTATTGGCTCGCATGATTGTGTTGAACGTACTTAAATGGCTGTACGAGTCCGAATTCCCATCAAAGGGTGGGACATGAGGAATTCTGAACCCTTGAGGAAACAGGGTGCTAGAAATATGCGGGGCGAAGGGCTCGAGTTCTTCATCGAACTCTTCGTCCCGTTCCCAGCCTCGTTCTTTTTGCAAGAGCCTGAATGCTCTTTCCAACTTTTCAATCCTCTCTTGGACTGGATCTACGGGGGTTCTGACTTGAAGCAGTAAGAACTGGTTATCATTGATTACAAATCCAGTTC
Organism: Humulus lupulus; assembly: GCF_963169125.1. Classification (NCBI taxonomy): domain Eukaryota; kingdom Viridiplantae; phylum Streptophyta; class Magnoliopsida; order Rosales; family Cannabaceae; genus Humulus; species Humulus lupulus. Next base: position 149,885,274 of record NC_084798.1, on the reverse strand, counting down.
CCCGCCTTGGCGCGGAGCGCTTGTGCCCATTGAGATGGTCTCTCAGGTCCGAATTCGGGGGATTGTCATGCCCCCGATTATGGTTCAAATGCTCCCGTAAATCCAGGTGCTCACCTCAATTTCCAGTGTTTCTACGTTCCTAGTCGTATATACTTATAGACCTGGTGTCACCCAAGGCTTCACTAACATGGATTGTTGCACGATTATTTCGAGATGGGTTTCTTGCTGGTTGTCTCGTCTCCCCATTTCCATGCCTTCGCCCAACTCGCCTTTCCTTATCACCATGGGTCAGTTGTGCGTTCCTCTGAGTTGGTGAGGGGTGCCTTATTGGCGATGGTGGGTGCCTTATTGGTGATGGTGGCTGCCATCCATTACGGGGCCTAGAAGGCCCTGAGTTCACTCGATCAGGCTATGCAACGTTTTGCGCAATACTAGGATTTCGGGTCCGAGCCTCCGAGGGGGCTCGGTTATTCCCTACTTCGGCTGGTGCCTCCGTAGTTGGATTGGTAGGACCTCCAGCTCGGTTACTTCTCCGGGACCTCGGCGGAGCAGGCTGTTTTGCTGGTGGCGGAGGCTGCTCCGCTCTTCGGGTGGCAGCGTTTTTACGCGGTGGGACGTGGATGTCACGCGGAGGCGGATCCTGGGCATCTTGCGGAGGTAGGGCCTGAGCCGCTTGCGCTTCAGCTGCCAACCTGGCTAGCTCTTCATTGCGTTTCTTAGCTTCCGCCAACTACTTTCGTAGTTGACGATTTTCGAGTTCCACTATTGGGACGTATCGTTCAGGATTGTAGTACATGTCCTCATCGTCCCTGGGAGCAGGTGGTCCCCGAGAGTCGGATGAACCACTCCTCTCATCTGGGTCAGAATTCACCATAGGCTACTTCCCAGGGCGCCGGGGGTACTCAACTTCATCTAAAATTTCCTCTTCCGGTAGATTGGGATCATTTGCAGCCATTGGTAATCCGAGAGGCTTCTTGACCAAACAGTCTCACGCACGTACTGTTCAATAGCTCTCAATGAAAGCACCAAACTGTTGACGCCGTTTTTCGTCAACTTAAATAGTAGAGCAATTAAACAATAAAATATTGGTACAAATGAATAAAGAGGAAAACAAGAGGATTTTTACGTGGTTCAGCAGTTAACTCTGCCTAGTCCACGAGTCTATGTTATTAAGACTTGGGAGTTTTCTGGAAACTTTTCAGAGAAGAGTTGCCCAGAGTTTTCTCTCCAGAAATCAGAAACCGGTCCCCTACAAATGATGCTTCCTTCTCTATTTATAGAGAAGGTTGCAGAATTCATTCCCACATATCTCGGGAAGATATTCTGTAAATCAATTAATATAATGCTATTTAATGCATTATTGTCTGCATACACGGAAACGTCCCATGAAGATCGGGAACAGATAACAGATTAAATGATATCCCTTAAATATTGGGATTGTACAACAATAAACATATTCACACGTAAGTGATTAACCCAGATGATTCATCAAATCTTCGAGATCAGCAATTGTCATTGAACTTGCCGAGACTATCAATCGATCACGAGCTCGCCGCCCTGCTTCGCTTATCCTCGGAACAAGTAGATGTTGATGATGCTGTCACATCTGAGCTTGCACTTCCCGAGCTTGAGTTATCTCGCCTGAAGGCAATTAGGGAAATATATATATAAGTGTCATTCCATGGCTTTTGCAAGCTCAGAGAACATTCGAGGCTACACATCCTCGAGGTCGTTGTTTACTTCAAAGAGGTCCGACAGTTGGATCATATGATGTCCGCATATGTTTCGAGCTCACACTTGACGAGCCTAGTTTTCGGGGTCATAATTTTTTATCTCGAAATCTGGGTATAACATATATATATATCAAATTTTTATTAAATTTTTATCATTGTCATATAAATTTCAAACAACTAAATAATATTATATATAAAAGAATGACATAGATATATTAAATGAAAAATTAAAGCAAAATATTGTTTATTAATTTTTTATATATATATAATATGATAAATTTTTTAAACATAAATGATAATTTTTTTTGAGAAAAATTAAGATTATGTATTATATATTATTATTATAATGATATTTTATAATATTTAAATTTATATTAATATAATCAAAATAATATTTATTATATTAAATGTTATCATAATAATAATGTTTTATAATATTTGAATTCATATTAATATAATTAGTAAAAAATAGTATTTATTATATTTTGTAATATTTAAATTTAAATCAACATAATTATTAAATATATATATTCTTGTATTATATATTATTATAATAATAATATTTATAACATTTGAATTTAAAGTTATATTAATATAATTAATAAATATCTATTTTAGTTAGTTTGAACTGTACACCACATACTATAAAACTGTTAAAATATTAATATAATTTACATTTAAATATTTAGAATATTCCGTATAATAAAATAAACTCGTAAAACCAAACATTTTATTTATATAGAAGAGATATTGGTTAAATAATTATCGTTGGACGATTACTGGAAAGTAAAACTATCGTTTAATGGAGCAGTATGGTAAGAATATGTTGTTGTGATAAAAAAAAAAGTGCAAATTAGAATATATGGCCAGTTTACAAAAACTGATTAAATTTTAAACGTACTGAAAAATGTTTGAATATATACCTAAATATTTTAACAAACTTCCAATGATACCCTCACCCCAAACCATAAAATAAGCTTTTGAAGTGTAATAAGATTAAGATAGTTTGGTGAGTTTACCTTTAAAAGTGGGTAAAAATTAATTAATTAATACTAAAAGTGGGCACATATCAAGTTTTCTTAAAAAAATTAAGAAATTACGAGAATATAAATATAAAATACAATAATATAAAAAAATTAGTACTTCTACACGATTTTTTCTATCGATTATGATGATTTTTTTTTTTGCATGTTAATTAAAAATAAGAACTTTATATCAAACTAAGATCAGAATCACATATTTAAAAATATAAAATATAGAGCCTTAAATTGATAAATGTTTATTTATCACACAATGTGATATTTGTAACTACAATAGTTCAAATGAGCGAAAAACACCACAAACTATTTTAAGTAGGAGTCTTTGCGAGGTAGACGGTAAAGTTGAGTTATTTCTCAAATCATACAATTTAAGTTAAAATCTCCTGACAAAATGATTTATTTTTTAAAGTTATTTTATACTTTGATCTAGTTTTAATAATTTTTTACAAAATGACCTCCAACAGTTCAGACAGAGCTGGGCGAAATTTTTCAGATAACTGGTTGAAATTATAGACATATGTCATTTTACAAAAAAAAATATTAAAACTAAACCATAATGTAAAATGACTTCAAAAAATATGTCATTCTCACCAATTACTCTTAAAGTTAAAGTCTTAAACTAATAAGAATACGATACGTATATGACATACACAATTATGAAAAATTCAAAGTTTATGAACATAACACATGATTATTAAACATGTAAAAAACATAAATATAAACACAAAATGTTTACTTAACACAACATGACATTCTTAACACATTTAGGGAGTGTTTGCTAGCTATGAGGGTTAGTTTTTGTGAGAGTAAAGTTAGATGGTGTTTAGATTAAGGAAATGTAAAACTCAAAATTACTATCAAATTAAGTTAAAAAGTAAGACTCATATGGAAATATAAATTCCCAAACCATTAAAATAGAATTACCAAATATGAGTTCCATTTAACATTTTTATTTCCATCAAACCTAACCCTATACCAAACATGCCATTAATAACACAAGTGGTGTGACCCGTACAATTAATACATTTAACACCTTATAAAATGTACAACACAAATAAAAAATATAGTATTCAATAACAATGCTGAATTATTGTAGGGTTTCTTTCTTTTGAATTTAATTTAGTGTAAAATAAAACTATTTTTTAATTGAATATTTACTTAAATAAGTTAAATAAATAGACTATAAATATGTTTAAGTGAGTTAACACGAAAATGATACTTTCATTATATGTATTAAATGTATGGGTAAACACGAAAGTATCACAAATATTAAATTTGTTACCCAAACATATTTATTTTGTGTTATTTTTTACATATCATCATGTTCCATGTCGAAAATTATTAACGCTAATTGAAATTGTATCATACCACAATATGTTTCGGTGGTTAGTTTTAATTTTTTTTTATAAAAAACTCAAAGAATAAATTGATATAAACTTATAACATCAAATAAAATATACATTTTTCATAACAACTATTAAGCAATATTTACAATAATTTTAATCAAACATAAATAACACAACAAAATTTCCAATTGAAAATAAAAGTTCGCACATAATTAAAATATAATGTTTATAAAAACACAACTAAAATGTTTGCAATACAATTAAATTTCAATAACATTTTAAAAAAAATACATTTAAATAGATTTGGTGTGGTTTGAACAACACTTATAAATTTTCAAACCACAAAAAAGCGTGGTACTATCTAAATTTGGGTGTGGGCAGGTGGTGATTTTGGACTGTTAAGGAACAATAATCAACTTTCTTTCCTTTATATCTTTTTTAAGTCGTAATCGTTTTATCAACGCAAACTTTATATGTAGACCAATAATATTGATCTAAAAAGAAAAAGTGAAAATGGACAATCACGTAAGTGAGTAGTATACCTACTGTATATATAGTCTTAAAGCCTTTCCAAGCTAGAAGTGTGTCTAGCTAGATATATATTACATAGCTTCGCTTTTTTATTCTCTCAAAACTATCGACACTACTACATGTTAAGAACCTGAATACTTAGTGGCACCCTATACGGCTACTATGCTCTGCCTCTACAGAATGTTTTCTCCAATTATTTGGCTGATTTGGTTGTTACACCTTTTGGTGAATATTCTTTGTAATCATTGTATTGGTACAATTCTGTTAGAATCGTTTTGTTTTATTATCTGTGTAAGTCAGGTGGCATATTGTGCAAGGCTGTAATTCTGTTACTCATCATTATATAAAAAGGCAATGCAATAGCTCAGAATTTCTTGAGCTGAGATTTCACACAAATTGTTCTCTCCCTAAAAATTCTCGTGGTATAAGAGACAGTGCATTTCAGAACTCAACCCACACCTATACCCAACCATTCACTACACTAAATCAACCCTTCTCTCTCAAATTAGACAGGAATAATTACATCCTGTGGAAGACCATGGTGTCCACAATCATTCGAGGTCACAGACTCGATGGCTTCATCAATGGAAGTCGTCCCTGCCCATCTGAGTTTCTACCAGCTGAACCGACTGCAGAAGGCCAGCCAGGATTTGGAATGCGACTCAATCCCGAGTACGAGCAATGGATCGTGAGTGATCAGTTGCTGATGGGTTGGATTTACAGCTCGATGTCGGAGTCGATAGCCACTGAGGTGATGGGGTGTGCTTCTTCGGCTTCTCTTTGGAGTGCATTGGAGAACCTCTATGGAGCTCACTCACGGGCCAAGCTAGATGACACCAGGACTTTGATTCAAACTACAAGGAAAGGTAATACACCTATGGTTGAGTATCTTAGACAAAAGAAAATGTGGGCTGATAGCTTAGCTTTGGCAGGAGACCCATATCCTGAAAGTCATCTAATATCAAATGTTACCTCTGGTCTGGGTGCTGAATACTTACCCATTGTTGTACAAATTGAGAGAACTCGTATGACTTGGCAGGAACTACAGGATATTTTGCTTACTTTCGATAACAAACTTGAGAGATTACAGGCACTTGGAGAAATACCAAAAGGAGGAGGTTCAAGCGTAACTGGGCATATCAGTGGACCCTCTGCGAATTTTGCTGCTAAATCCAGTCATGGATCTGGAAGAGGTCGAAGTAGTGCTCATTTCGGTCGTGGAAGTACTCCTTTCAATCGTGGCAGAGGCTCGTTTGGACACAATGGAGAAAGAAGTGTTGGTCAGAGAACTCGAGGTAGAGGCCGTGGGTTCAACTCCAAACCCACCTGTCAGGTGTGCGGCAAATACGGTCATTCAGCTGCCTATTGTTATAATAGGTATGATGAATCCTTCATGGGTCAAGATCCCACTGCTAACAAGAGCTCACCAGGAGGAAGTCATGCCGCTTTTCTTGCATCACCCGAGGTTGTGGACAGCGATGTTTGGTATGCCGATTCTGGTGCGAGCAATCATATCACTGCCTCTGCGTCTAATCTGAGTCAAAAATCGGATTATGGTGGTAAGGAGAAACTTACAGTAGGTGATGGTAATCAAATAGAGATTTCACTTGTTGGTTCAAGTCTTTTGCCTACTAAAACAGATACTAAATTAGCACTTAATGAGCTTCTTCATGTTCCAAAGATTGCTAAGAATTTGATTAGTGTATCAAAGTTGACAGCTGATAATGATGTAGTTGTTGAGTTTCACTCTGATTTCTGTTTTGTGAAGGACAAGAAAACCAAGATGGTGCTGCTGCAAGGGATGCTTAAAGATGGATTGTATCAACTTGATACCTCAACAACAAAATCTGTCCATGCCCATAGTCACAATCCTGCTCGAAGTTGTCAAAGTGTGTTTCGAAAAACTGCTGCTGTTTCTATTTTACCAATTTCTGATGTAACACATCTCCCTAATGACAAGTCTTTACTTTCCAAAAATGATGTATGGCATAGGAGGTTAGGCCATCCTTCTGTAAAAATTTTAAAACATGTTTTAGAGGTTTCTCAAGTACCTTATTCAATGAATGAAACTTTGCACTTTTGTGATGCCTGTCAATTTGGAAAGTCCCATGCCCTTCCTTTTAAACTATCTTCAAACCGAGCCAAACATGTTCTACAGTTGATACACACAGATTTGTGGGGGCCTTCCCCAATTGCTTCTAACACAAATTTCAAATATTACATCCATTTCTTAGATGATTTTAGCAGGTATACATGGCTGTACCCCCTTAAAACAAAAGACCAAGCATTAGAAGCCTTCATTCAGTTTAAAACACTTGTGGAAAATCAGTTTGAAAAGAAAATTAAAGTCCTTAGAACCGATTGGGGGGGGGGGGGGGGTGAATTTCAAGCCTTTTCAAACATTGTCAAAACAAATGGAATTGATTTCCAACATTCATGTCCACACACTTCTTCACAAAATGGAAGGGCAGAGAGAAAACATAGGCATATTGTGGAAATGGGTCTAACCCTTTTAGCTCAAGCAACAATGCCTTTAAAATTCTGGGTAGATGCTTTTCAAACATCCATTTATCTCATAAATAGACTCCCAACACCTGTTTTGAAAATGAAATCACCTTTTGAAGTTTTATCCAATAAAAGGCCAGATTACTCCTTCCTGAAGGTTTTCGGATCAGCTTGTTTCCCTTGTATAAGACCTTACCAATCTCATAAATTTCAGTTCCATTCACTCAAGTGTGTCAACTTAGGTTACAGTACCTCACACAAAGGATACAAATGCCTAAGCTCAACAGGGAGGATCTATATCTCTAGGAACGTGACCTTCAACGAGTTAGAGTTTCCCTTTAAAGAGGGGTTTCTGAACAATTATGCCCCTGAAAAAGAGGTTATTGTCCAAAACGCAGCTTGGTCCTCTTTACCATTTCTTCCTTTCACTCAAAGAACTCAATCCAACGCTCAAAATCTGGTTGATACAACTCCAACAGCTCCGGTCTCAGCATCCCCTGCAGCACCGCCATCACTGGCCAACGAACACACTGAGTATGAGGTTAGTAATCGAGAAGCTAAATCTGTTGAACAAGCTGAAGATATTGATTTAAATGATGCAGTTTCAGTTCAAATGGAATCCGAAACAGTTCAGCCTGCCACAGTTCAAAAATTACCAACCCATTCCATGATTACAAGAGGAAAAGCTGGAATTTTTAAACCAAAAGTTTATTTGAGTACAGCCAAGTGGAATCTGCATTTGGAGGAACCCAGAAGTGTCAAAGAAGCTTTTCAGTCAAAGGAGTGGACTGAAGCTATGAATGCCGAAATAGATGCCTTGAAGAGAAACAGAACGTGGACTTTAGTCCCCTTTTCAACAGGTATTAACCCAGTTGGTTGTCGATGGGTGTATAAAACCAAACTGAAATCAGATGGAACAGTGGAGAGGTTCAAAGCCAGATTGGTTGCTAAGGGCTTTCATCAAAGGCCTGGACTCGATTTCGGTGAAACTTACAGCCCCGTTATTAAGGCTCCTACAGTGAGAATAATTCTTACAATTGCTGTATCAAGAAACTGGACTATAAGGCAATTGGACATAAACAACGCATTCTTGAATGGGTTCTTGCAGGAAGATGTGTACATGATACAGCCACCAGGATTTGAAGATTCTCAAAAACCAGATCATGTTTGCAAACTCCACAGATCGTTATATGGTTTGAAGCAGGCCCCTCGGACTTGGTTTGACAGACTTAAGAACACATTGCAGCAGTGGAACTTCAGAAACTCAAAGGCCGACACCTCACTGTTTTTCTACATGACAGAAACAACCATTATTTTTGTGCTAATATACGTGGATGACATAATAGTCACTGGTAATAATGTGGCTGAGTTGAGTGTTTTTATTGACAAACTGAACAAACACTTCTCTCTGAAAGATTTGGGGGCTTTGCACTACTTTTTGGGCATAGAAGTTCACAGGGATGAGACAGGACTCTATCTCACGCAGACCAAGTATATTGCAGAAATACTGGACAGATATGATATGTTGAATGTCAAGCCGTGCCCAACACCTATGATAACAGGAAAGACTTTGTCAAAAGCTGATGGAACAGTGCTCTCAAATCCAACAATGTACCGTAGTGCGATAGGAGCCTTGCAATATTTGTGCCATACTCGGCCCGACATTGCTTTTGCAGTAAATAGATTGAGTCAATTTCTTCAGACTCCAACAACAAGTCACTGGAGTGGAGTTAAGAGGATCTTGCGGTATTTAAAAGGTACATTACATCATGGGCTGCATATTAGTTACTGTGAAAGGTTGAACTTAGTTGGATATTCTGATGCGGATTGGGGATGTTGTCCCGATGATAGACGTTCGGTGGCTGGGTACTGTGTTTACTTAGGTGATTCTCTTGTGTCGTGGTCATCAAAGAAGCAAGCCGTTGTCTCTAGATCGAGTACGGAGTCAGAATATAGAGCATTAGCACATGTGGCCTCAGAAATAACATGGATTGAGTCATTGCTAAAGGAGTTTAAATTCAAGCTGTCCGAAAGACCAGTTACATGGTGTGACAATATTAGTGCTAGTGCGCTGGCTTCTAACCCAGTTTACCATGCAAGGACCAAACATATTGAGATAGATATTCATTTTGTTAGGGACAAAGTGCTGAAAAAAGAGCTGGAAATCAGGTATATTCCAACTTCAGATCAGATTGTAGACTGCCTCACAAAAAGTGTCACTCAATCAAAATTTCAGGTTCTTGTTGACAAACTTGGTGTGAAGATGTCACCCCTTCGTTTGAGGGGTGGTGTTAAGAACCTGAATACTTAGTGGCACCCTATACGGCTACTATGCTCTGCCTCTACAGAATGTTTTCTCCAATTATTTGGCTGATTTGGTTGTTACACCTTTTGGTGAATATTCTTTGTAATCATTGTATTGGTACAATTCTGTTAGAATCGTTTTGTTTTATTATCTGTGTAAGTCAGGTGGCATATTGTGCAAGGCTGTAATTCTGTTACTCATCATTATATAAAAAGACAATGCAATAGCTCAGAATTTCTTGAGCTGAGATTTCACACAAATTGTTCTCTCCCTAAAAATTCTCGCTACAAATATATATGTATATATGTACGTAAACATTTCAATAATCTTACGAATATATATAACAACGAGGGGCCATAATGAATATCAAGTTTTCAAATCCCATGTAAAGACATAAGATATCACAATAAAATAAAAACTGCCTAAAAGCACGAGATAGAGGCAGTCGCGTCTTATCAATTACACCTTTTTCAATCCTCAACCGAAGTAATAGGGATTGAGTTACTTTTGTTGTCAGTGACTACGGAAATCACATTGCAAAAAAGTTTTTGGTTGGGGAGCGGTGCTTTTATAAACTACGATAAATAGTAATGAATGCATTATTATTATTAGATGATATATAATATAATCTAAACCCCCAAATATTTAAAAATATTGCAATCAAGTAAATGTTACTCCTTACCGAATCAGCAACCACACCAAAATGTTCACAACTTTGAATAACCTAATTAAGAAAAAAAATTCATATCAAAATTAATAAAAATTAAAATCCTCGTAAAAGTTGATAAAACAACATTATTCAAGCAAATCTAAACCTGCTAAACAAAAAGTGCCAAAACTTTCGAAGTCTAAACTAGAATTTCAATTAAATACAAGTGACTGAAATTATATAAACCCTTATTTTTCATTAATATCTAAATCTTAGATTTTTATACTATTTAATAAGATAAAGATAATAAAGAGATAATGTATAAATTAATTAGTGAGAAGTGCGTGCTATCATTTTATCATTCTTTCGAAAATCCTTATGCAATCATTTACATAATTCATATTCTCTAAATAGCATATTTTAAAATATCTATTACAAACAATTAAAATCGATTAAAAAATAATTGCTTTTTTCTTTGTTTGGAAAATTATGAGATTATTAAGTTTTTTTCTTTATTTTTATTTTTTAAAAAAGAACTTTTTTAGAGTTCCACGTGATTCACATCCAACTATAATATAAGTCTGCATACATATAAAGTTACTTTATTTATTAATATTTTTATCTACTTACGATTATTCGAATAATAAATTAGTAAAAAGTCGGACATGAAAGATTAATATTCACTGTGGTGTATCTTTCTTTCTTGTTTCTCTAGCCCTTAGCTTCTGAACTTCACCAGGATTAGCATAGGAGAGTACAAATGTACATAACACAATTAGGAAGAATAAATTAAGCTAGAATTTCTTTTGGAAAATGGACCAACGTGGCTCCTTTGAGTTGAGAGGAACATCCTAGACATTTTTTGATTAATCACGTACGTAGTAATCCTTTTTCCTTTCATTCATGGCTAGCTTAATTATTAGAAATTCTATTTGTTTGGTATGTAATTCAAAGTATGCATTTATAAAGTGAGCTTAATTGTGAGAAAGTGTGATGTAGATCTCATGGAAAGTAAGTATATACTGTTAAGCATTGACGGGGTTAGGAATATTATATAAGGGAGTCAATTTTTTTCATACATGTAAAGAATTTTTTAAAATTTTTTAAGGGGTCAACATAAATTTATACACATACATATTTAATTTTTGTTCAAAAAATACATGTTAAAAAGAGAATTAGTGGGTACATAGCCATCTCAGCTCCTTCATTGCCGTTAAGATGTTACTTTTTCTTAAATGGAGATAAAAACAAGATATTGATATCTTTTTGACACATTATGAAAGCTACAAGAAGATTACATAAGAACATCATCAATGTTAAGCTAATTAGTTGTGAATTATTATTTTATATTTTAAATGTAGTGTGCTTGGTGGGAGGGATGATTTTCTTTCGAAATGGGAATAGTAGCTCTGACCCATATAATTTTGTTTGCTTTGAAATAATTGAGAGAGATAGCTTATGTATTTGTGGTAGATAATACTCCAATCTTTACAAGGGGGAAACTTTCGAGGAGTGTAATCATATAAAATATGGTAATGTGTTAAAAGTTAGGGTTAGAACAAAAGATTTTAAAAAAAAACTTAAAAAAACAATCTTCAAAAAGGACTTTTTGGGAACATTGAAAATGAAAAATTGGTATGGAAATGAGATCAGAAAGGGACTGTCTTTGAGGTTGTGTTGTGTGGCCTTTTTCTCACATAAGTTTAAACAACCCAGGTTCGATGTAGGTTCATCCCTTTTGTCTCTTAGCTCATCAAACTTTGTTTGTTTGTTTGTTTTATTATTATTTTTTTGAGATTTTGACAGGTAAGTCACCGTTACAACCCACTTGAACTTTTTCTTTTTTTACTCTCTAATGAAGTGTATTTCTTTCTCACTACGTACAATACTCACATGGGTGCAGTTAATGCTTGGAGATACGAACGCGTACATGTTGTACCATAATCCAGAAATGAACATTATATTTACAGCCAGACCTTCTATTTTTATTAAAAATTAATATGTAATATACATTTTTATCAATTTATACTCACATTTTTTTAATTTTTTTTCTTTTTCATATTAAAAAAATAAATATAAATAATATATATTTTAAATATTTAAATAAAATATAAAAAAGTGTTAAAGAAAAAGTTTTTTTCTAAAAAATTATACATTATTTACAAAAAAAAAATTATAAAAATAAGATAAAATAAAATTATTGAAATTAACAAAAAAAAAAAATCTAAAAAATGACAAAAAATTATTAAAAGAAAACTGTTAAAAAATATTTTAAAAAATTAATTTTTTTAATTAATAAAATGACTATATATATTTTTGGGGGCAAATATAATAACCCATCCAAACGTACTATATATATTTATATACTCTTTGAAAGAGGATAGTGTATATAGTCTCTTACAAAATTAATGATAGTTTCTGTCATATATAATTTACAAATACTTGTAATTTTACTCAAAATCAATTGAATTGTGGAAGTATCTAAACAATAATATAAGTTCATCCTTGGGTGGTGGGGCCATGGAGCTTAAGTTTGGGGGTTCAAATCTTTCAAATATATTCATTTGTACAATATGAATATTGTACCCAACCAGCTGCTGCTCTTGTTCTCTTTCCACGTCTCGACATGTTCGACACTCATTCTCTCTAAGGTTGTACAAAAAATGTGTTGTCAGTGTTGGAAATCACGATTAAACTCAGAAAGAAGTTGTACAATTATCAAAGTATTTAAAGATTATTGTAAATAAAAAGATATCTTTATTGACATGTTCAAGACTATAATGTATACATCATCAATTATAACATATAATGAATTATAATATATATATATATATTGTTAGATTAAATTATTCTAGATGCATTAACAATCTTAATATGCGGAATAAACTGTATAGGATTGACAAAAAAAAATAAAGGAGATCAATAAATTATATCTCCAGCCATTAATTTGATAACATCGATCTAAAGTCTTTAGATCTACCAAAGAAAAGAAAAGATAATTAGTAAGGGTAATAGATTTCCAAGTTCTCACTAGCTCTTTAGATGGAGTATGAGAATGAGCGTTGAGCTTGGAGACCAGATTTCTATATTTATATAGGCGAGACCTTCCATCAAGGTCCCTGCCACAATTGATGTGAGAATATATATGACAATCAATAGGATATTCAATATTGAGTAACTCAATATTGAGTAACTACCTTAAATGCTGACCATATTGAGAATATATGTCAATTAGTCTCAGTATTGACTTTAATCATAATTAATTAGTATTATGGTCTTTGGCAACTCTAATTAATTTAATAAAATATTATAACATTCTCTCACTTGGTTTGCATTTAAACTAAAGTACCACTTAAGCCCAATGATTATCCTTGTTAGGCAACAAACACATGAATCATAGCAATATGTCCTCTTTTATGACGAGTATTATCTTCCGTGTATTACAATGTATTTATTACTCAACAATAAACTTTATGTGGCAATGCAACTTAATGAATAGACCCTATGTTTCTTCAGGTCCATTGAAGATAAAATTTCTCAAATGAAATTAAGGTGCACATGAACATGAGAAAACATCTAAATAAGAGTTTCATTAATAAATTTTAAAGAAAAATTATATAAGGGAAACAGAAACCCATATATTCACTTTATGATCCTTGAATTTATGTAGTTGTATGCCTTTAGTCAAGGGATCTGCGATCATTCAATTTAGTATTTGCATGCATAATGACCACTTTAATTTTCTTTAACACGCTCATTCATGGCTAAATACTTATTGTTGATATGCTAGCTTCGACTACAATTATTATTGTTTCAAGCCATAAATACTGCAACTGAATTTGTCACAAGGTTTTTCTTAATGGCTTACAAATAGAATCTAAAACTATAAAACATGAAACTCTAAAATTATACACCATACGATGTATCCTCAAAACATTTAATGATTAGTCAAGGGATCTGCGATCATTCAATTTAGTGTTTGCATGCATAATGACCACTTTAATTTTCTTTAACACGCTCATTCATGGCTAAATACTTAATGTTGATATGCTAGCTTCGACTACAGTTATTATTGTTTCAAGCCATAAATACTGCAACTGAATTTGTCGCAAGGTTTTTCTTAATGGCTTAGAAATATAATCTAAAGCTCTAAGACTTGAAACTCTAAAATTATACACCATTCGATGTATCCTCAAAACATTTAATGAATCTTACTTCTAAAGTGGAAATAACAATCAGGGTTTTCCTTGACATAACTCTACCAGTAAATATAAAACATAATAAAATATTAAATTATGTGAATCAATATAACCGGAGAGGTCTGAATCTGAGTAGTTACCTATTTCCATGTTGTTAGTTCGTCTCAATATATGTATGTAATCTTTGGTATCATACCAAAGATACCTCGACACTTTCTATGTAGCTCTTAGGTGGTCTAAACATAAGTTCTTCTAATATCATCCCATCATACTGACAGTAAATGCAATGTCGATTTTGAGCATACATCAGGCTTCTGACAGCAGAAGCATAAGGAATGTTCTTCATTTCTTCCATTTCAAAATCATTATTTGGACTCTGGCTCAAATTTAATTTATCACCCTTAAAAATAGGAGCAACACTTGGTGAACAATCCTTCATCCAAAATCTCTCTCAAAACTTTGTTGATATAGGCTTCTTGAGATAAACCTAGGATACCTTGATGTCTATCTCAGTGGATCTTAATGCCAATGACATAAGATGTATCACCCATATCATTCATGTCAAAGTTCTTTGAGATAAATTATTTCACCTCATGGAGAAAACCTATATCATTGGTCGTAAGTAGAATATCGTCCACATATAAAACAAAAAAAAAAATCTTACTCCCACTGATCTTCTGGTATATACATTGATCCATGACATTCTCTTAAAATCCAAAGAAAGAGATGACATTATGGAATTTTAGATACCATTGGCGGGACATTTGTTTTAATCCATAGATGGACTTCTTAAGCTTGCATATCAAGTGCTCACCATCACTAGAGGGGAATCCTTCTGGTTGTTTCATGTATACCTCCTCCTCTAGGTCACCATTAAGGAAAGCAGATTTCGCATCCATTTGTTGTAGCTCTAAATCAAAATGAGAAACTAATGTCAAGATTACTCTGAGGGAATCTTTCTTAGAAATAGGAGAAAATGTCTCAGTGTAATCAATTCCTTCTTTTTGAGGGAATCCCTTAACAACGAGTCTTGCTTTATGTCTCTCAATGTTGCCTAATGAGTCTTTCTTTGTTTTGAAAACCCATTTACACCCAATGGCACTCGCCCCATTAGGCAACTCAACAAGATCCCAGACTTCGTTGCTCTTCATAGATTTCATTTCTTCATTCATGGAATTTTACCACAGTTTCGATTCTTCACTATCCTTGGCTTGTGAAAACATTTATGGATAATTTTTTGGCTCCAATGTTGTAGTCAGACTCTTGCAAATACACTATGTAGTCACTAGGAATTGTCAGTTTTGTCGTTCTAGTGGATCTTCTTAATGCTACACCAACGGGCTCTTGGGGAGCAGGTGGTTCAACTGGTTGTTCATCAACTGTTGTTGATTCGTGAACAACTTGATCCATTGTAACTTTATCATCGACTTGTGGAGTTTCAATGACTTGTTGTGGTTATTCAACATCTGTTTGAACTTGAGGGATGTTTTGAACCACTATCAATCTTGATCCTGGGGTGGAAGGTTCTGAATGATCGTTCTCAGGATTTGAGTCATTTGATTGATCACTGCCACTAATCAAGTCATTTTTAAGAAATTTTGCATTTCTTGATTCCACAATCCTAGTACTATGTGATGGACAGTAGAATTTTTAACCTTTGGACCTTTCAGCATATCCAATGAAATACTCACCAATGGTCCTAAGGTCCAGTTTCTCTTTCTTGTGGATCATACAACCTAACGTCAGACGGGCATTCCCAAATGCGTACATGTTGCAAACTCAATTTCCAACCTTTCATAATTCAAAATACGTTGTTAAGACTGCCTTGGTTGGAACACGGTTTAATATGTACACATACATTTTTAGAGCTTCAGTTCACAAGGATTTAGGAAGTTTGGAGTTGTTGTTATGCATACTCCGCACAATGTTTAATAGTGCTCAGTTTCTTCTTTCTGCAACACCATTTTGCTCGGATGTACCAAGCATGGTGTATTGGGCAATGATCCCATTTTCTTCAAGAAACCTTGCAAACAGACCAGGTACTTTTCCATCCTGAGTGTATCTACCATAGATTCTCCACCTCCATCTGATCTCACTATCTTAATTTTCCTATTCCATTGTTTCTCTACTTCAACATCAAATGTCTTAAAGACATCTAATGTTTCATTTTTGTCATTAAGTAAGTAGCGATACATGTAACGTGAGTAATCATCTATAATGGAGATGAATTATTTCTTACCATATGAGTCCATATCTAGACTACATATATGTGTATGTATGTATGATTTCTAATAATTTAATTCTCCTATGGACACCACTTTTCTTAGACTTGCTGGTATGTTTTCCCTTAATGTATTCCACGCAAGTTTGAAAGTTAGTAAAAACCAATGTATTAAGTACCCCATCATTTACTAATATTTTAATCCTACTAATGGAGATAAGTCTCTATCTCCAGTGCCATTATGTAGAGGAATCCTCATCAATAACACATATTTTATTGCCAGGGTGAACATCCATAACATTACGAGTGGTATCATTTTGTAAATTAATGTAATAAAGACCATCAACCAAAATATCATTTCCAACACATTCATATTTATATAATAAATTAAAAGATTTTTATGAAAATGTAATGGAATAACCAAACGGTACAAGCCTTGAAATTGAAATCGAGTTTCTAGAAAAACTTGGAACATAAAATGTCTTTTCTAACTTTAAAATAAAACCACTACTTAAAACTAAATTGCACGTTCCTACAACCTCCACATGCGAGCCAATCTTGTTTCAAGATAAGATGCTTTGCTCACTTCCCACTAGCTTCCTTAGGTTTTGTAAACCCTACAAGGAATTTGAAATGTGAATTGTTGATCCAGAATGAATCCACCATGTTTTAATATTGACATTAGTCATATTAGATTCATAACATACAAAAGAAATTGGATTACCTTTCTTTTCCATCCACTACTTAAACTTGAAGCATTTCTTCTTCACATGTCCTTTCTTTTTACAGAAAAACACTTGTTGGAATCCTTCTTTATGTCAGCTTGGGGAGATATTTTCTTATTTTTCCCCTTGTTTTTCTTGGATGGACCTTTAGGCTTTCGCTGAGTTGCCATGTGAGTGCTTTATCCTTGCTCCATCAACAACCTTCCTTCTTCTTGTACACACATGTTTATCGGTTCATTGATACTCCACTTATCCTTATGTGTGTTGTAGGAAATTTTGAAAGGCATGTATTGGGAAGGAAGATTGTTGAGGATGTAAAGAACCAGGAATGAGTCACCTATCACCACATCGAAATTATTCAGTTGTCCAGCGATGTCTCTCATCTTGGTGATGTGCTCACGTACGCCTTTAACACAGTGAGCCTTGATGATGAGAACTGCATGATGAGAGTGTTGAAAATGGGCTTGTCAAAGGTGTTGTACTCCTCGTCGATGGCCTTAATCAAGTCTTTGACTTTTTCATGATGCTCCACTAAATCACACATTCCTACAAGAATCTTCGTCATAATGAACATGATACTCAGACTGTTGGATCGCTCCCATTTGTTACGCAACGCAATCTCATCATCAATGCTGGTCTCCTTGATTGCAGTGGGTTCATCATTCATGACTGCGTAGTCCATGTCCGCGCATCCTAAATGGAAGAGAAATCTCTCCTTCCATATTTTTAAATTATCACCCCTAAGCTCAGGAACTTAAGTTAGGATAGTGGCAAAACTAGCGGCGGATTGAGAAACTGCATGAATAGGATTTCAAACTTAAGAATATAAAGAATTGAGGCTTGATGAAACCATGTTTTCACCAATGTATAAACATGCTGAATATGAAATCTAATAAACAAAAATTGTTTGTGGGCTAAATTTTTAAATTAATAAGATTAAATGTACATTATAATAGATTGATCAAACAATGGAAAAACTCAAGGTTTGATATTTCTATCCAAATAAACTTTATGATAAAACTATTAAATTAATTATCTTAATTCTTGTGGGTAGATTAAGAAAAATTAATTTAATATAATATCTTAATTAATTATATAAATATAATAAAATCCTTGTGGGGTATATAACCAATAACAATTTATGTCCATTATGTAATCTTAATCAGCTTAATATATAATTTTATATAATTAAAGATGTTGTGGCTACTCCCTAATTATTTAAAATTATATGGTTCATTATACATTATGTTTTAGGCTCTACTTAATTCCTAAGAACAATTATGCAGCAACATAATAGGCAATCACTAAGAGTGCTCCTAGTGTGGTCGTCCGAAGATCATTAAAAACCGTTCTAGATTGAGCATTGTCTCAGTTTTCATGCTTTCCCATGTTAACCACAAAATTATTTATGTATTATTCATAACTTAATTACTCTATCTAAGTAATTATTCTAATTAAATAGAGAATATTTATGAATCTTAATGCGCTAAATATTATTTAACTAATCTATATGTTAACTATAAGCTTAATAAATCTAGTACAAATATGGAATATATCATGCATTTAAAACCATAAAGTCATACATATAATATCACAAAATTAATTATACTAATAATAAATATTGCATAAATTAAAACATAAATATACATACAAATTAGTACATGTTACACCCAGATTTCGAGACTTGAGATTGTGACCTCGAAAGCTGGATTCGTTAGGTGTGAGCTCGCGATAACTAAAATGCATGTTCGTGGTCCAGATGCCAAAACCTCGAAGATAATGTAACCTCGGAGTTCTTTCTAAGATCGAAAAACATAGCATATGAGTATATCCATTGTCAGGTGTCTTCGGATCAAGTAGCCCGAGCTTGGTATGGGTATGAGCTCGGAATGTAATAGCCTCGGTGGTATCTACCTGCTCCGAGCTGGTCTTGGGGAAAGATGCATAGCTCATAATTTACCTAAAGACATGGACTGGCATGATGCTGATTGCTGACCTCGAACGACTTAGTGGATCATCTGATGAGACGCAGTCCATGCATCCAAAAGATATTTATTGTTGTAACTTCCCTACATTAAAGGGATATTAACTAGTCTGTTATATGCCCCCTGGTCTTCAGGGAACATTTCCTTGTATATAGGAGTTACAGAATTTAATGTCATTATTCTCATTAATGAAGAGGAGTATCTTCCCGAAATATGTGGGAACGAACTCTGAGAAGCCTCTATAAATAGAGAGGTCATGAACTTTTGTAAAGGATGAATTTTTGATATCTTGAGAGAATTTATGGAGAATTCATCCCTGAAGAATTTCCTGAAATATCCAAAGTCTTAATAACATTGACTCGTGGACTAGGCAGAGTTAACTGCTGAACCACGTAAAATTCTTGTTGTTATTATGTGTTATTTATCTGCGCCATAGTTCTTGTTGTTTAACTGCTCTACGTTTTAAGTTGACGAAAAATGGCGTCAACAGTTTGGTGCTTTCATTGAGAGCCTTAAGCAATACAATCCCCGATTAGCTATGGCCGCGAATGATCAGAATATTCCTAAAGAAAACTATCCGTGGCGCCTTGGGAAGCAGCCGATGACGAATCCTGAAACTGAAGAGAGAAGTGAGTCCTCTGATTCTCGAGGACCTCCAGCACCTCCGGCTCCAAGGGATGATGAGGACATGTACTATAATCCTGAATGGTACGTCCCCATTGTGGAACTTGAAAACCGACAGTTAAGAAAACAGTTGGTTGAAGCCAAGAAGCGGAACGAAGAATTGGCTAGGTTAGCCGCGGGTGCGCAGGCGGCTTAGCCTCAACCTCCGCAGGAGAACCAAGACCCACCTCCGCGGGACGTTCATGTTCCTCCCCGCAGGCCTCGTGGGCGACCTCGGAAAAACGCTGCCACAAGAGGAATGGAGCAACCTCGTCCACCAGCAAAGCAACCTGCTCCCTCGAGACCCCAGAGAAATACTCGGGCTAGGGCTCCGGCTAACTCGACTGCGGAGTTACCAGCAGAAACTGGGAATAACTGAGCCCTTGCAGAGGCTCAGACTCAGGTTCTTGGTAACACGCAGAATGTTACCGAGTCAGCACGGGCAAACTTGGGGCCATCCAGGCCCCGAAATGGTTGGCAGACACCGTCACCCATACGGTTCTCGCCGTCACCAATAAGATACCCCTCACCACCTCGGAGGAACGCACAACCAACTCGGGGTGAGGAGGCAAGGCGGGCAGGACAGAAACAGGGGAATAGAGAGGCTACTATAGAGAATGGAGAGGCGACCAGCCTGCGAGAAGCCAAATGTCTCGATCTCGCACTGCAGAGATGGGGCAGCATGAAAGAAATCCGTCTCGGAACAATCATGCGACAAGCCTCGCTAGTGAGGACTCAGGGGACGCCAGATCAGTCAGCATGTATGATCAAGGATGAAGAAATACTGGAAACCATAGGAACCGCTCTGACCTGCGGGAGCACCTGAATCAGAATCGGGGTAGTGGTAATCCATCGAACCCAGACCTGAGAGATCGCCTAAATGGGTGCAAAGATCCCCTGCAAAGGCACGAGCCTGGAATTGTGATCAATGATAGCCAATTTCAGGCAAGACCCCCTGCGGACTCGGTTCAAGAAAGAATTGATCAGCTGGAAAGGGCATTTAGGCTCTTGTAGAATGAGCGAGGTCGGAGTCGGGATGAGGATTCTGATGAGGAGCTCGAACCATTCGCTCCCTATATTTCCAACACTCCGTTTCCTCAAGGGTTTCGAATTCTTCATGTCCCGCCTTTTGAAGGGAAATTCGACCCGTACAGTCATTTGAGTACATTTAACACCATAATGAGAGCAAGTAATGTAGGTTACGAGCTTAGATGCATGTTATTTCCAGCATCGCTTACAGGACCAGCAAAAAATAGGTTTGAAAAATATAAGAGACATTCAATCACTTCTTGGGATCAGCTATCAAAGGATTTCAAGAAGCCGTTTAGAGCCATGATCGGGGTAAGACCCGAAGCATCGACCCTGACCAACGTTCGGCAACAACCGGGTGAAACGTTGAAGAGCTACCTAACAAGATTTAACCTGGAAGTCGCCCGAGCTTAGGATGTAGACGACATCGGTCATCTAATGGCCGTCCAAGCTGGGGTAATGCCGGGAAGTCCCCCTGGGATGATATGCAGAGAAAACCTGTGAGGTCCCTAACCGAGTTTAATAGGCGAGCTCAGAGGTTTGTCAATGTAGAAGAGGCGAGGCCAACGCTGAATATGACCTCTCAGCCCGTAACTACAACGATAAACGTAAACTCTGCCTCGGCCTCGGCAGACCCATCAGCCTCAAAACCTCCTGCAGAAAACCCTTCCAAAAGGAAGAAGAATGTAGGAAGTAACCCCGAGGTGGAAGGGGGAAAGAAGAAGAAATGGGAAAGGTATTTCTCTGTGTACAAAGTGTACACCGAGCTCAATGAGTCTCGAGAGAATATATACCTGGCTAATGAAAACCAGGTCCCTTTCAAGCGTCCAGACCCCATGAGAAATCAAAAGTCCAAGAGGGACTCCAGCAAGTACTGTCTATTTCACAGAGATACTGGGCACACTACTGATGAATGCAGGCAGTTGAAGGACGAGATCGAAGGACTGATCTTGAGAGGATACTTCAGACAGTATGTCAGGAACCAGAATAATAATCAGGCTTCTACTAGCCAGAAGGCAGCTGCGCCACTGCCTGCTCAAAACAATAATTCTCGAGCTAGAGAAGAGGATAGGCCCCCTCCGATTGATGGAGAAGATGTGATACCCATCTCGGGCGGGCCTCATCTCGCAGGGACGAGAAAGAATGCCCAAAAGAGATATGTGAACGAGCTAAAAGTTGGGGACGGGTCCCCCTATGAACCCGAACCTAGAGCTCCAAAGTGCCAAAAGATTGAATCTCAGCCAATAACCTTTACTGAGGACGATGCGTCCCATGTACAGTTTCCCCACAATGACCCACTGGTCATCACTCTCCAGCTCGCCAATAAGAGAGTTCACCGAGTTCTCATTGATAATGGGAGCTCAGTGAGCATTCTCTATAATGCCACCTTAGAAAAGATGGGACTCGCGCTTCAAGACCTAAAAGCATGTGCAATGACCTTGTACGATTTTTCAGGAGAAGGGATTGCCTGTATGGGGTCCATTGAACTCCTCGTGACCTTGGGAGACTACCCAGTCTCAGCGACCAAGATGATGGAGTTTGTAGTGGTGGACCTACCATCAGCCTACAACGTGCTGCTCTGCAGACCCGCCCTAGTAGGGCTGGGGGTAGTCTCGTCTGTAAGGAATTTGGCCATCAAGTTACCAACTTCTAGTGGCATCGGGACATTGAAGGGAGACCAGTTGGCCGGGAGGGAATGCTATAGCATTTCCATAAGAGGAAAAAAGCAGGCAAGTGCACAAGCACTCGTCATTATTCAGAATAAAGACGGGACAATCTTGGAGATAGATGAAGAAATCGACCCAAGAGTGGAGGAAAGAGCTGATCTCGAACAATTAGAAGAGCTCGAAGAAATCAGGCTAGAAGAATCAGACCCCCCGAAAACAGTAAAGGTCGGGAAAAACCTCAATGAAGAAACTAAATAGCAATTAATCTGCTTTTTGAAGAAAAACCAGGATGACTTCGCGTGGTCACATTCAGACATGGTAGGAATAAGTCCAAATATAGTGAGCCATGCACTAAATATTGATAAAAGCTTCCCACCGAAGCAACAAAAGCGAAGACAACTGAATGGCGATAGGAAAAAGGCCCTAAAAGAGGAAGTCGACAGGTTAAAGGCAAACCGATTCATTAGGGATGCTTTTTACCCCGATTGGGTAGCCAATCCGGTACTGGTCCCGAAGCCTAATGGAACGTGGCGAACCTGCATTGACTACTCGGACCTCAACAAGGCCTGTCCTAAGGATTGCTTTCCTTTACCTCGGATTGACCAACTCGTGGACGCCACGGCAGGGCATGGACTAATGTCATTTATGGATGCCTATTCTGGATATAACCAGATTGCCATGCATGCCCCTGACCAGGAACATACGAGCTTCATAACAGATAAAGGGTTATATTGTTATAACGTCATGCCATTCGGGCTCAAAAATGCTGGAGCCACTTACCAGCGGCTCGTGAACATGATGTTCTCCGAGCAAATAGGGAACAACATGGAAGTTTATGTTGACGATATGTTAGTCAAATCTCAACTTAACAATAACCATGTTGATGACCTCGAAGAATGCTTTGCCGTGCTCAGGAAATATAACATGAAACTTAACCTCAGAAGTGCTCTTTCGGAGTATCTTTAGGAAAATTCCTGGGTTTCATAGTAAATGCTCAAGGAATAGAGGCTAATCCGAATAAGATCCAGGCCCTGATTGATATGCCTTCACCTCGAAAGCACAAAGATGTCCAAAGTTTGAAAGGCAGGATGGCGACACTAAGTAGGTTTATATCAAAATCTACAGACTGTTGTCTTCTATTTTTCAACCTGTTGAGGGGAGGCAAGAAATTTGAATGGACATAGGAATGGGAGTTGGCTTTTTAGGAGCTCAAGAAACACCTCGCAGAACCCCCTATATTGTCAAAACCTATTACGGGAGAAGTTCTGTACTTATATCTTGCTACGACCGAGCACGCCATAAGTGTAGTACTCGTACGAGAGGAAGAAAAGGTGCAAAGGCCCGTGTATTACGTCAGTAAAAGGTTACTGGGGGCAGAATCAAGATATCCCTTGATGGAGAAGCTAGCTCTTACCTTAATTCACTCATCTCGAAAACTTTGACCCTATTTTCAAGCGCACCCTATCCATGTACTAACTGATCAACCACTAAGACAAGTCTTGTCCAAGCCGGAAGCTTCAGGTTGACTTCTTAAATGGGCCGTTGAACTCAGGCAATTCGAGATCACCTATCATCCAAGGATGACCATTAAGGCGCAAGCCTTAGCAGACTTCATAGTGGAGTGTACTGGCATGACCAACGATGAAGTTATAACCCCGGCCCACGAGCTGTGGAAACTTTACATTGATGGGTCATCTAATGAAAATGGATCGGGGGTAGGAGTAATTTTGATCACTCCTGCGGGAAGCAGATTTCACTCTGCCTTGAGATTTGACTTCAACGCGTCAAATTACGAGGCCGAGTACGAGGCTTTACTGGTGGGACTTCGTATAGCCAAAGAGCTCAAAGCTAAAGCAATACATTGCTACAGAGACTCATAGCTAGTGGTTAACCAGATCTTGGGAGAGTACCAGGCTCGTGGTACGAGAATGGCAGCGTACTTAGAAAAGGCAAAATTAGCATTGGAACATTTCGAGTTCTATGCGATAGAGCAGGTCCCTCGAGAGCAGAACTCGAATGCGGACACCTTAGCTAGGCTCGCTAGCTCTATCGAAAATGACGAATTGAATGTCGTGCCAATTGAACATCTCTCGACACCTAGTATTGACTAGCCAGAGCATGAGGACGTGCATATGATCAACTCCGAGCCTACCTGGATGACTTCGATAGTTGAATATCTCGAGACCGGCATCCTTCCAAAAGAACGGACCAAGGCTCAAAAGTTGATGTATCAAATCCCTCGTTATACCATTATAGATGGAAGGCTGTATAGAAGAGGATATTCCATGCCATTACTTCGGTGTGTGACTCCACCCGAAGCTAAGAAAATCATAGAAGAAATTCATGAAGGGTTCTGTGGAGACCATACTAGGTGGCATAGCCTGTCCAAGAAAATCATACGCCAAGGTTACTTCTGGCCTACCATCAAATCAGACTCATTTGATTACGTAAAAAAGTGTGATAAGTGCCAACGATTCACCACAATTCCTCGAGCTCCACCATCCAAGCTAACTATGATGACCTCCCCATGGCCATTTGCGGTATGGGGAATCGACCTCATAGGCTCTCTTCCGACTGGCAAGGGTGGAGTAAAGTACATGGTAGTCGCCGTAGATTACTTCACAAAATGGACAGAAGCTGAACCTTTGACGACAATAACCTCCAAAAAAGTCCTTGACTTTGTGGTGAAAAACATCATATGTCGATATGGGATGCCGAGGAAGATTGTGTCTGATAACGGAACCCAGTTCGATAGCGATCTATTTACCAACTTTTGTGAAAAAAATGGAATAATAAAGAGCTTCTCGTCAGTGGCCCATCCCAGGCGAATGGCCAGGTCGAAGCTGTAAACTAGACTCTAAAAAGTTCACTGAAGAAAAATTTGGAAGAAGCTAAAGGAAGATGGCCCGAAGAATTGCCCCAAGTCCTATGGGGATATAGGACTACGGCCCGTACATCGACAGGACATACCCCGTTCTCTCTGGCGTACGGTTGCGAGGCTATGTTGCCAATTGAGGTCGAAATTCCCACAATTCGAGCCCTCGCTTATGATCAAGCCTCAAACCACTCTTAGCTTGAAGAAGCTCTTGACCTGATCGAAGAAAGAAGGAACGAAGCTCAATTAAAAAATGCTGCATACCAACAGGGAGCTACCCGGTACTTCAACAAAAGAGTTCGAGATTGAAAATTCAGTATGGGAGATTTGGTGCTAAGGCATGTATTCTTGGCAACGTGGGATCCAGCAGCTGGCGTGCTCGGGCCAAATTGGGAAGGACCCTACCAGATAGAGTCAGTCATCCGACCCGGTGTTTACAAGTTGGCGAGATTGGATGGAAGTCTAGTACCGCGAGCATGGAATGGCGAACACCTACGACATTACTATCGATAGTATAGGAAGGATGTTGCCTGTAACCATGCTTGTTTATCTGTACTGTTTTTCTATTTTTGGATTTTTTCAAATAAAGGCTGATTTAGTTTAATATGCTGTATTTTTTACAATCTCTCTTAATTTAATAACCTATGTTCTCACTCATAGGATATTAAGGGGGCATCAGTGGCACATTTACCACCAGCTTGAAAAAATAAAACAGCATATACAAAATACATATAAGTGTTTGGACGTAACCAAATACGCGAGCTAAGATAGTTTGGATATAACCAAACTGTCAAAAGTACACAAGTATTTGGAAATAACCAAGTGCGCGAAATAAGATAAGTTTGGATATAACCAAACTGGCAAAAAGATAAAAATGTTTGGATGTAACCAAATATGCAAACTAGATTAAAATGTAAGTGTATGGATTACAAACCTAACACGACCTTAATAGGTTTGGAAAAAACCAGCTAAAACTAATCGGCAGTAAGTTGGAGCATAACCCACTTCGTATAAGCCGAGATCGAGGCTGAAGTATCTTACAAAATAATAGTTTCGACCTCATAACCTTGGAGAGCTAACCGAGGACGAGAAAAAGTAACTAAAAATTAAGATATAACTAAACCATTTGCATTACACACCATACAAGTACTTTCAGGTGCATGGTAAAAGTAATATCCGACCTTGACAATTAACGAGACCGGAAGCGGATAATTCGAGCAAACTGTGCATGAATGCTTTGAACCTCGAGCTTAAATCCAAACTATGTTTGTGTGATTAAACAGGCAATCTCGAGTGTCCTCTTGCTCACGTCTCAGTTCGTGCTCCCAAATTAAACGTTGATTCCGTGTGAAAGGAGATTCCGGGCTCAGAGTTACTGGTGAGTAGGGAATTGTGAGCTTTGAGCCCCACCACTTTCCCGAATTCTGAGGCATCTAACAAGAAAGTAAAAGGGTGAGGGCCAAGCAAACAAGAAGTATAAAGATAAATAGTACCTAAGCTTGAATGATCGAGGCTACAAGGCAAGCTCGATCTGAAGAACGAGACCAGTCCCAGAGCGTGTGTTCCACCGAGGGGAAGGAAAGTGGATATGTCATGGGAAATCCCGAAATATTAGGGAAGAAAGGTGGCGATTATTAAAAAGGTGATATTTTTGGGAATCGTGCATTCCTTGAAGACAAACCCTAATTTTGTACCCGATATCTTGGTGTGCAAGATACGGTTTATAAAATTTGAAAACCCAAAAAAAAAGGAACCATTTTTGGACCCTTTTTTGCGGAAGCTGGGTTTGAATTTAGTGTCCATCATTCGAAGCATCCTAATCCTAGTGCGTTAAACTAGTGAATTGATAAATGGGACGAGAATAAATCCTAATGCCTACGGTGTAACAGAAGCATAAGTGTTGACCCTGATTTTGGCCAATTGACACGGAGTCAAATATGCTTGATGTGGACAAACACGTTGGAAAGAATATGATGATGAAACAATAAGGAACACAAAAGTTTATAGTGGTTCGGCCCCAGAATCTGGTAATAACCTACGTCCACTTGAATTGTTATTGATATAGGATTCAAAGGAGTGATCAAAGAACTAGGGTTCAATGAGTTTCACTAACCTCTGAAGAACAAGACAATATATCAAATAGAATCACTCTAGTCTCAAATAATTCGAAGGCAAAAAGTCCCTTCCTTGAGCTATCTTTCTCTATTTATAGGCTCAAGGGGGATTACATTAATTTGTTACAGATATTCTTTCCTAAATAATCGGATACTCAGGAAATCATGGGAGTCAATTTCGGGATTGACCAAGATCTTTATAAAAGTATCATGAGGCACGCGGAACATGCGACCATACTGGTCGCAGGTAAGCTTCGACTGCCTTTTGCTTGTAATATCTCTTCTGGTCGATACCCTAGCAGAATTCCGCCAAGTGTCAGCCACGTGTCCGGGAATCACTTGCCACGTCATTCGTGCCTGTTTTTTTGGATAACATTTGCCCCCCAAGTTTATTTATTATGAGCAATAAATAAACTTTTAAGGAAACGACCCTTCGGTTACCCCATCATACCTGTTAGAACCCTTCGTGTGTTCTTGGAAAAAGCAACCTACCCTTGTCTAATCACGAATTTTCGCTTCCTAAGTAACGTTTCGACGGCTATCACTCTTCCCCATACTTCGAAAAAGGGGAAGCTGATGATTACTTCCTTTTAATGCTTTCGGACAAATATATATATGGCCTTTTCAAAGTTTCCCTTTCCTTTTTACGCAAGCCATCACTCTTTAAAGAAACCCTAACATCAGAGCTCCTGTTTCCCTCTGAATACCATCCTTCAGCGTTCCAAGATTCAGTCCGTGAGCCCTTTTACGCCCGAAAAGTTTCTCAAATTTCCACGATCTTCGTCCTGGTAAGTTTCTGGATTCTTACGCTTCATATTTTTTCCGTGCATGCTTCTGTAGATCGATTGTTGGGTTCATTCGTTTCTGGGTTGAGATGCATGTCAGTAGGGGGGTTTAATAGGTGAAACTGAATGTTGTGTGATATTTCTACGTTACTAAGGAGTTATGAGTTAGTTTGATAGTTAAGATCATGGCCTTAGGACGTAAAACCGAAGTGAAAATTCGATTTTTATGCTAGCTGAAAAACTAGGTTGAAAAAGCTTTTTCAAAAAACTTTTTACTTTCACTTTCGATCTGTTTCTCAAACTGTTCGCGTGAAAAAAGTTAGTTTTTTGTTAGAATGCTGTTGAATAAAAGCTTAACTTTTATACTCGACCAGCGTTATTCTAAAAAACTTTCAAAATTCTTCATCCTCACCTCCCCATTCTTCTGTTTGTAGACATTAATGCCAGATTTGTGGGGAGGTGAACGGCCCATCGACGACGATCTTCTTGCCCAGCTGCTCGAAGGAAGAACAACCGATCGACCGAGTTCACGAGATTCCATTTTCACGATCTTCTCCTAGACCTCGTCCATCACTACCTCAAATGGCCCGCTCTAAGTCCTTAGGCAAGAAAAGACTTGACTCCGAAAATAGTCCAAACTCTCCTGCCCAGCCTGATTCACAGGCTCGGGTTCCCTCGACCAGTGGTCGAGAAAATGCCGCCCCAGACCCACATATTCAAGTCAGAGCCCGCCCTCGGCATCAAAACCTTCCTGATGTCGAGTGGTATCTCTCCCCCACCAGCCAAGGGACTCCTCGGATGCTTGCCAATTATCGCAAGAAGTATCCTCTTACAGGAGTCAATCTCACAATCCCGGCTGCTGACCAAAGAGCTAACCTTCCCGGGGGTGCCTATAGCACTTGGTCCAGGTATCACATAGAGGCGGGGGCTATCCTCCCTCTACATCCTTTCTATCAAGGGTTGGCCAACTATTTTGGTGCCCCCTTTCAAATTACTCCAAATGGATATAGAATACTGGCCGCACTCTATATCCTGTATAAACTTAAAAAATGGCCAGAACCTACCCCTCATGAGGTCAATTTCCTCTTCGACCTTAAGTCCAACCCTCAACAATACGGGACGGGCTTCTTCCATCTCTGTCACCAGGAAACTAGCTGAACTTTCCTGAGTGACACTACCCATATTTCCAACGTGGGGCAGTACAGTAGGGAGTACTTCCTCACGCCGGACATGACTACGAACAACCTGGCCTTCGCTCGTGGAGGTAAATGCTTTTTTCACTGGTCGTTACTTTTCCTTAACAAATTCTCCTGAACCTTTCTAAAGTACACTATGCCTTTCAGGACCATGGTTACGTCCGAACCCAACCCCAGACATGGTGTTGAGGTCCAACGCACTGGCCAGGATGACAGACGTAGAAAAAAGCGTCAAGTCCCTGGTCACTGATGAAAATCTGAGGCTATCTGGTCTCCTGGCTCCTCGCCATGAAACAAGAGGACCTATGGTAGCAGATGCCACGGCCGAGGGGGATCCGGAGCAGCAACCCCCGGCGTCTCCTCCCTGAAGGAGGCCAACGGGGGTAACGATCAAGGAACCCACAGACGTTTAAATAGCTTCTGCTCAGATGAAAACGGTACTGTTATTTTGCTTTTAAATAGCTTGCCAATTCCCTATCACTTGTTTGACGAGGACGGAAATTTTACGTATACTCCAAATCTAGGGCCAGACTTCTTCGTGCCAGATAGTGAGTGTATGACTAATAGAGTCAGTAGTATAGCGACCAGTAGTTGTAGCTCGGGTATTAAACTTTGTGACCTCTTTTCTGTTTTACCAAGAGTTTTCATCTGCCTTTATCTTATCATCTGCATATTTTTCTTTGTATGCAGAGATGGCCACTCCCAACGTTTTCGATTTGTACTAGGCTGAAGAGGAGGTAGAAGTCCCCCTGGTTCGACGAAAGACATCCAGGAGGCATAATGGCGAATCAAGCCAAGGACCTCCGGCCAAGAAGGGTCGAACAGAAGATCCTTCCAAGGATGCGCCAACTGGGCAAGCTTCTGCTCAGCCTTCTGCTCCTGCTGAGAAGGAAGCTACTCCTGCTGCCAACCCTCCGCCTGCAGCCCGAAGGGGGCACACTCCGCGAGCAGAACTTCCCGGGGAAAATCTCTCGAACCGCTCCCTGCGATCAGCTAAGGATTGCCTTGCTCATATCTTGAAGCATGACCGTTGCAGGGAGGCAATGGCTGAAGCTGAGGGCATGGGGGTTGACCAGATCCTCAACAGGGTTCTTAACGAAGTGGCCAGCGTAAGTATTTTTTCTCTTGAATTTTACTTCTCCTTTTTGTAGTGTAGTCTAACTTTTATTTCCCTGACTATAGGCCATGCTGACAGTAACTGCCGCTTGCACCCGTGCCCTTGCCACCATCGATCAGGCTCGGGCCAAGGCCGTTGAGGAGTTCTAGTTGAAAGCCACTGAGGAGCTTCAGGCTGCAGAAGCCAGGCATGCTGGGGAGTTGGAGGTGGTCACTCAGCAGAAGGATGCTGCGGTGGCACAGCTGGCAGAGGCTGAGTCTTCTAAGGAAGCTATGAAGAAGCAGAGGGATGAATACTAGGATTCCAGCCGAGTCTAATATCGTGAAGTCAAGAGGCTCAAGGAGGAGCTCCTAGATAAAGACAAGGCCATAGCCATTCTTGAGAGCCAAGTAGAGCAGCTGAAGCTCACCAATGCCAAAGATCTGGAAAGGTATAAGAATGCGACGCTTCGGTGTTTCTACGACTTTTGGAAACACAATCGGGGTGCCAAATTTAACTACCTTCCAGAGGATGCCAGGAACGCTGAGCTGGCCCGCTGTACTGCTCGATTGGCTGCAGAAGAAGAAAGAGCAAGGATCCCCGCTTCCCCAAGCATCCAGCCGGCCGCGATCGAAGAGGAAGGAGGAGTTGTTTATGATGTAGCCAACCAGAATGTTGAGCAAGACCCTCCTGCTCCTTAAACTTATTTTTATTTCTGTTCGATTACACGACCCACGGGTCGTGATGTAAAGACTAATTTTTTTTTATATATTTAAATTTGCTGCATGGGCAGCAAACTTTCCGTTTACTTTGAACAATTACATCCAAGCAGTACTGCTTGCGGTGTAAAAGAATGCCATTTGATATTATAATATTTTTATCTATTATAACATCTGTTCGCATGACTGAACTTAGCATAGTACTTTGGTTTGATTCAACAAAATATAAATTTGGAAAAATACTCTAAGTACCGTAGCATGCTTTCACTTATTTTGTTCATGTGTTTACATACCTCTTGGTATGTTTTGCTATCGATGTATCTTATATGCCCCCCAAGTGATCGAGGAGCTTTAGGTCCTTGGTCACTTGCCTTGACCACGACCTGTGCGAACATTGCTGCTTGGTAGGAAACGTAACACTTATAATACAACAAAACAACACACGTAATGAACAAATACTTGTAAAATAAATTTACAAAGGTTGGCAAGAATGATTGGCTGCGCACAGTCCCTTATAATCTCGTATTAAAAATGGACTAATCATGTCTTTACGAGTGATCTTAGAAAAGATCTTACACTTATAAGCGATTAGCCATACAACGTGGCTAACCCTTTTTCGAAACTTGTAAAAAGTAAAAATTAATACAAGCCAGTCCTTTGAAAAGGACTGTTTATTGGTAGTACTTGCGCAGGTGTTCACCGTTCCAATAGCGTGGAATGAGATCTCCATTTAAGCGTGCAAGTTTGTAGGTGCCCGGATGAAGGACTTCTTCAATCTGGTAAGGTCCTTCCCAGTTTGGTCCGAGCACTCCAGCAGTGCGGTCGCGGGAATTCAAGAAAACTTGTTGTAGCACTAGGTCACCGATGTTGAATTTCCTTTCTTTTACTTTGGAGTTAAAATACCGGGCGACCTTTTGCTGGTACGCAGCAACTCGAAGTTGGGCTCGTTCTCGTATTTCTTTAATTGAGTCTAGGGACTCCATCATTAGTTGGCTATTTTGGCTCTGGTCGTATGTAATGCGTCGAAGTGAGGGGGGATCTAATTCGACAGGTAACATAGCTTCATATCCATATGCTAAGGAAAATGGGGTATGACCTGTCGATGTTCGATGAGAAGTTCTATATGACTAGAGGACTTCAGGCAGCTGTTCTAGCCATGCTCCTTTAGCGTCTTCAAGCCTTTTCTTCAGGGTGTCCTTAAGCGTTTTATTCACTGCTTCGACCTGCCCGTTTTCTTGTGGATGCGCGACTGAAGAAAAGCTTTTAATAATCCCGTGCCTTCCGCAGAAGTCTGTGAATAAGTCACTGTCAAACTGGGTTCTGTTGTCTGAGACAATATTTCAAGGCAAACCATATTGGCAAACAATGTTCTTGATGACAAAGTCAAGAAATTTCTTGGTCGTTATGGTAGCGAGTGGTTCAGCTTCGGCCCATTTGGTGAAGTAGTCGACTGCTACAACTGCGTACTTCACTCCGCCTTTTCCTGTTGGCAGGGATCCAATCAAGTCTATACCCCATACTGCAAAAGGCCAAGGACTCTGCATCTGCTTTAACTCGTTTGGAGCTGCGCGTGGGATTTTGTAAAATCTCTGACACTTATCGCACTTTCGCACAAACTCCATTGATTCTTCGTTCATAGTCAGCCAGAAATAACCCTGCCTTAGAATCTTTTTCGCCAAACTTTGCCCCCCAGCGTGATCCCCGCAGAAGCCTTCATGTACTTCCTTCATTAGCTCCTTAGCTTTCTCTGGTGTAATACATCTGAGCAGTGGCATGGAATATCCCCTTCGGTATAGAACATTATCGACCAGTATATACCTAGCAGCCTGCCTTTGAAGAGTTCTGGCCTTGTTTCTATCTGCTGGTAGTACACCATTTGTCAGATACTCCAAGTAAGGTGTCATCCATGTATCTTCCATTCGGATTTCCATATTGGATTCAATTGCTCGTATGCTTGGCTCACTCAATCTTTCTACTGGCACAATATTCAAAGTATCAGCATCTTTCACGCTCGCGAGTTTGGCTAAGGCATCTGCGTTCGAATTCTGATCCCGTGGTATCTGCTAGGCCAATAGATCTTTTGTTTTGTTCAAGTAGGCCATCACTTTTAGGCATCGCGCTTGATATTCCCCTAGAACTTGATTCACTACCAGCTGTGAATCACTGTAAATATCCAGTGCCTTTATACTCGTGTCTTTTGCCATCCTTAATCCAGCGAGGAGTGCTTCGTATTCTTCTTCATTATTTGACACGGTGAAGTCGAATGTAATGGCGCAGTGAAATCGATGCCCTTCTGGCGTTATCAAGATCACTCCTGCTCCTGCGTGAGATTCGTTTGACGACCCATCTGTGAATAACTTCCGCGAAGGAGCTTCATCTTGAGGCTCAGGCTCACTAGGCTGTTCGCACTGCTCGCTGTTCGGGAGTTCGGTGAACTCTGCAATAAGATCAGCCAAGACTTGTCCTTTTACTGCTGCTCGCGGTGAATATGTAATATCGAACTGTCCCAGTTCGACTACCCATTTTAATAAACGCCCAGCCGCCTCTGGTTTTTGGAGGACTTGCCGAAGGGGCTGGTCAGTTAAGACTGTAATGGGATGGGCTTGGAAGAAAGGACGTAGCTTCCTTGAGGCCAAGATTAAACAGTATGCTAACCTTTCGATGGGAGGATACCTCAGTTCTGCTCCGATTAGCCTCTTGCTTACATAGTAAACCGCTTTTTGTACGCCTTCTTCCTCTCGTACTAGTACCGCACTAGCAGCAACTTCAGTGATTGCCAGGTAAATGAACAAAGTTTCTCCTTCGATAGGCTTTGATAAAATAGAAGGCTGTGCCATATGGGCTTTCAAGGCCTGAAAAGCTTGCTCGCAGTCTCCTGTCCATTAAAATTTCTTATTGCCCCTAAGCAGATTGAAGAAAGGGACGCACTTATCCGTTGACTTTGAAATAAATCTACTTAGGGCTGCAATCCTCCCAGTTAAACTTTGTACATCTTTGATCTTCTCTGGCGATTTCATGTCGATCAAGGCTTTTATCTTGTCGGGGTTGGCCTCGATTCCTCTTGAATTAACAATGAACCCCAAAAACTTCCCTGATCCAACTCCGGAGGAACATTTGAGAGGATTTAGTTTCATCTGGTACTTGTTCAATACATCGAAACACTCTTGCAAATCCTTCACATGTCCTTTTTCTTTTTTCGACTTTACCAGCATGTCGTCCACGTATACCTCCATGTTTACTCCGATCAATTCTTTAAACATGTGGTTAACCAACCGCTTGTAAGTCGCACCTATGTTTTTCAGTCCGAAGGGCATTACTTTATAACAGTATAATCCCGTATCGGTCCGAAAGCTGGTGTGATCCTAGTCAGGGGGATGCATGCTGATCTGATTGTAGCCTAAGTATGCATCCATGAAAGAGAGGATTTCGTGTCCTGCAGTAGCATCGACCAACTGGTCGATCCTTGGGAGTGGGAAGCAATCCTTCGGGCAGGCTTTATTGAGATCTATAAAATCCACACAGGTTCGCCATTTTCCATTAGGCTTGGGAACCAGTACTGGATTAGAGACCCACGATGGATAAAATGCCACCCTGATGAACCCATTCTCCTTTAATCTCTCAACTTCTTCTTTTAAGGCTCTCGACCGATCCTTATCGAGCAGCCTTCTTTTCTGTTGCACGGGTGGAAAACTCTTGTCTATATTCAGGACATGGCTGATAACTGCAGGATCTATCCCAGCCATGTCTTTGTGCGACCAGGCAAAGACTTCCTAGTTTTTTCGCAAAAACTCCACCAGTGCATGCTTCGTGGTTGATTCTAAGTTTTTCCTGACCTTCACGACTATGGTCGGGTCTTTCTCGTCAAGTTGGACCTCTTCCAGGTCCTCGATGGGTCCAATGTTTTCTTCAAAATCCCCAAAGCGAGGATCTAAATCTCTATCCTCATTTTGGGCAACACCCTATTTGGTGGCTTCATCACCGGATTGGGCTTGTGTATCAATTGCCATCTGCAAGCTATCTGTGGGAGTGCTCTTTGACGTTCCCTTCTTCGCCTTCGTGACTGAGGCATTGTAGCACTCCCTAGCCTCCCTCTGGTTTCCCAACACGCGTCCTACCCATGCGTCTGTCGGGAATTTCATGGCTAAGTGCCACATAGAGGTGACGACCTGTAAATCAACCAGTATAGGCCTCCCAATGACGGCATTGTACGCCGA
Source organism: Humulus lupulus (assembly GCF_963169125.1). Lineage (NCBI taxonomy): Eukaryota > Viridiplantae > Streptophyta > Magnoliopsida > Rosales > Cannabaceae > Humulus > Humulus lupulus. The sequence continues at coordinate 149,849,677 of NC_084798.1, read as the reverse complement.
AGGACAATCGACTACTATGAAAGTAGCGAGTAATGTCCTGGTAGCAGGCGCTGTACCTGCTGTCACTGGTAGTCTGATTGACCCTGCGGGGGCGAGTCCCTCACCAGAGAAGCCGTATATTGTTTGGTTGCAGGGCTCCAGGTCCTTAACGGACAACTTCATGCGTTCCAGTGAAGACTTATACAGGATGTTCACTGAACTTCCTGTATCAACCAACACTCTCTTCACCATCATGTTGGCCATTTGGATATCCATGACCAGCGGATCGGAATATGGGAACCGGACATGTTGGGCATCGCAATCAGAGAAGGTTATTTTGCCCTCTTCTGATTGAGCCTTTTTCGGCGCGCGGTCATCCACAGTCATCATCTCGATGTCCTGGTCGTGGCGCAGAGTCTGAGCATATTGTTCTCTAGCCTTTCCGTTGTTTCCCGTGAGGTGTAGGCCTCCACAGATGGTTAACAATGTGCCAGTCACGGGGTTAGGCTGCAAAGGTGGCGAGTGTTGGCGTGTGGGCGCTTACTCGTTGCCACCTGGAGCTTCTCTTTGGGAATTTCCCGAGGACCGTATATATCTTCTCAAGTGTCCTTGTCTAATAAAGAACTTGATCTCATCCTTCAGCTAGTTGCATTCGTTGGTATCATGTCCGTAGTCGTTATGATAACGACAGAACTTGGTAGTGTCTCTTCTCGAAATATCCTTTCGAATGGGAGCAAGTTTCTTATAAGGCACACTGGAACTCGTGGCCTGATAAACCTCTCCCCGAGACTCAACTAAGGCAGTATAGTTAGTGAATTGAGGTTCATAATGGTTACCCTTGGCTCGTTTATTGTCAGAGGTGGAAGGCTCATTGTGTGGCCGTTTCCCCCAATTCTTGCCATTGCTGTTGCCATTCCCGTTGCCTTTGTCGTTGCCGTTGGGCTTGGACCCATTGGCGGCTTTGGCGGGCTCGGCGGTCCCCTTATCCTTACCTGGGGGCTTTCCTTCGTCGGCGATGGCATCTTCGAGCTTGATGTAGCGATCAGCCCGATCCAAGAATTCCTGGGTAGTTCTAACCCCATGTTTTCGGAGGCTGTTTCAGAGAGGAGTGCGGCGCTTAACCCCTGCGGTTATGGCCATCATCTTTCCTTCATCTCTCACTGTTTTTGTTCCAGCAGCCGCTCGCATAAAGCGCTGGACGTAGTCCTTCAGTGGTTCTCCATCTTGCTGGCGTATTTCAACCAGCTGGTTTGCCTCAGTCGGGTGCACACGACCCGTGTAGAACTGTCCGTAAAACTCCTTTACGAACATTTCCCAGGAAACTATACTTGCAGGAGGGAATTTAAAAAACCACTCCTGTGCGGCATCAGAAAGTGTTGAAGGGAAGATCCTGCACCGAGCGTCCTCAGACACTTTCTAAATGTCCATTTGTATCTCATACTTGTTGACGTGAGACACCGGGTCACCATACCCATCAAAGTTTGGAAGCGTAGGCATTTTAAACTTGTTGGGTGTTTCTGCCATAGCTATCCTCTGGACAGAAGGAGTGCCTTTCCTCCTATTGTGGTCAATGTAAGATGTTCTTCCCCCGACCAGCTGCTGCACTGCCTGGTTCAGGGCATCTATCTGGGCCTGCACAGCGTCAGGAATCGTCATGGCCTCTAGTGCTGGGGGGACGTACTCGTCGTGCCGCTCGCGGCGATCTTTGATTACATCTCTTAAGTCCTCGTCTCTCCTCCGCTGCTCGCTAGCTCTGAGCCGGTTGAAGACGTTATTTTGTCTGGGCTGCCCCCCAACGTCCCGTCTGTTAGGTTGGTCATCCTGAGGTGGCTGGCTTCTGCCTCCACCTCTTTCTTCATTCCTCTGACCAACATTTCCTCTGCCTGAGTCGGCCTCATTATAACCATGGCCATCTCTGAATCTTGATTGGCTACGGTGGGATCGACTGTTCCCTCGATTGCCTTCCCGGGCTGGAACCTCCCGAGCATTAGAGGGTGGTCTGAGTTGGTCGTTAGGTCCTCGTGCATTATCATGCCGTGGGGGGCCTCGGACCACAGAGCCTAACTCTGAGTTCCTCCTGTTACCAGGAGGATGCTGTCCTCTGCTCGGAGGGTTTGGCTCGTCGCCCCTATGACGTCTAGGACTGCGAGGCGGTTGCCCGACCTTATTCTGCCTTTGCTGCGGGGGATTGCTGCGGCCAGCTTGGGATGGAGGCTGTGCCTCAGGCTCCATCAGCGGGACGTCGTCCTGAGGTGCCGGTGGCTGCTCAGGCCTTTGTGGGCTCGAGGGTTGGATAGGCGGGCTAGGATTGGGACCCCTGTGGGGTGGCCCATTCGCGGGTTGATTAGGCTGCGAGGCAGGTGCAGCCTGATTCCTAGCCAATTGTAAGGCTGCCTCGAGGGCTGCCATGGCCTCCCTCTGGCGACGGTCCATCTTCGCCTGCCTCTCACTCAGCTCCAAGCGCTGCCGCTCAATTTCTTGTTGCTGCCGCGCCATGATTTCGGCAGCACTTTCCTGGCTGGTCCTCAGATTGGCCAGCTCTTCGTGCAACGCCCCTAGGGTATTCTTCAGCATTGTGTCGTCCATTTCTTCCTCATCAAATTCCAAATGTGGCTCATCCTCAGCTACGTTTGGAGGAGGAGGAGGAGGCGGGTGAGACGATGCAGCGCCGGCCGCCTGTCTAGTTTTCCTGGTAGTTTTCGCCATTGATCTTCTCAACGATGTTGTATCAAACTCTCAATGAAAGCACCAGAATGTTGACCCTGATTTTGGCCAACTGACACGGAGGAAAATATGCTTGATGTGGACAAACACGTTGGAAAGAATATGATGATGAAACAATAAGGAACACAAAAGTTTATAGTGGTTCGGCCCCAGAATCTGGGAATAACCTACGTCCACTTGAATTGTTATTGATATAGGATTCAAAGGAGTGATCAAAGAACTAGGGTTCAATGAGTTTCACTAACCTCTGAAGAACAAGACAATATATCAAATAGAATCACTCTAGTCTCAAATAATTCGAAGGCAAAAAGTCTCTTCCTTGAGCTATCTTTCTCTATTTATAGGCTCAAGGGGGATTACATTAATTTGTTACAGATATTCTTTCCTAAATAATCGGATACTCAGGAAATCATGGGAGTCAATTTCGGGATTGACCAAGATCTTTATAAAAGTATCATGAGGCACGTGGAACCTGCGACCATACTGGTCGCAGGTAAGCTTCGACTGCCTTTTGCTTGTAATATCTCTTCTGGTCGATACCCTAGCAGAATTCCGCCAAGTGTCAGCCACGTGTCCGGGAATCACTTGCCACGTCATTCGTACCTGTTTTTTGGATAACAATAAGCATGCATACAAAAATATACATATATAACGCAAGAAACCATAGACCGAAACCTTACACAATGTAATCGGTGGAAACAGAGAAATAGATGATTGAACGAGCGGTTGTAGGTACGATCTCATTGAATCAAAAAGTCCAACCATGCTTAGTCTTCTTGGCTTGGAGAACATGCAAGAACCAGGCGAAAAAGTTTCTGGTTTTTTCTGTCTGAGAAGTTGAATGTGAAGGAAAAATGGAGAAGACAAAAGGGGATATATTTATAGACCCTCAGAGATTGTAAAAGTTGAATTAATCTGAGCCATTGGCCAGATTCCATATCAAATCTGATGGCCAGGGACAAATGACATGATGGTACCATAAAGTTGGCAGGCGAAAGATTGTGGGCAGAGTCTCAAGGCACTCGAGTCCTTTGAGTAAGCAACACCTAGCTGACACGTGTCCATACTCGAGTGTGCGATGGAACGGTTCCCGAAGGAAGTAGTTCAAAAGTTTCCTTCTCATAGGATTCGAACTAATACTTTTGAGGGGGAAAAATGTTACACCCAGATTTCGAGACTTGAGATTGTGACCTCGAAAGCTGGATTCGTCAGGTGTGAGCTCGCGATAGCTAAAGTGCATGTTCGTGGTCCAGATGCCAAAACCTCGAAGATGTGGTAACCTCAAAGATAATGTAACCTTGAAGTTCTTTCTAAGCTCGAAATACATAGCATCGAAGTATATCCATTGTCAGGTGTCTTCGGATCAAGTAGCCCGAGCTTGGTATGGGTATGAGCTCGGAATGTAATAGCCTCGGTGGTATTTACCCGCTCCGAGCTGGTCTTGGGGAAAGCTGCATCGCTCATAATTTACCTAAAGACATGGACTGGCATGATGCTGATTGCCGACCTCGAACGGCTTAGTGGGTCATCTGATGAGACGCAGTCCATGCATCCAAAAGATATTTATTGTTGTAACTTCCCTACATTAAAGGAATATTAACTAGTCTGTTATATGCCCCTGGTCTTCAGGGAACGTTTCCTTGTATATAGGAGTTACAGAATTTAATGTCATTTTTCTCATTAATGAAGAGGAGTATCTTCCCGAAATATGTGGGAACGAACTCTGAGAAGCCTCTATAAATAGAGAGGTCATGAACTTTTGTAAAGGACGTATTTTTGATATCTTGAGAGAATTTATGGAGAATTCATCCCTGAAGAATTTCCTGAAATATCAAAAGTCTTAATAACATTGACTCGTGGACTAGGCAGAGTTAACTGCTGAACCACGTAAAATTCTTGTTGTTATTCTGTGTTATTTATCTGCGCCATAGTTCTTGTTGTTTAAATGCTCTACGTTTTAAGTTGACGAAAAACGGCGTCAATAGTAAAATAATCTAAATTTATATATATGATAAGAATAAATGCAATAATTCCATAAATAAATAAATGACAGAATTACTTAAAAAATAAATCATTAATAAGGCAATAAATCAATTACACAATATTTGGTAAATTAATAAATAATTGTACTAAAACTTAATTGAAAAACATTAAATGTAATTACATGCCAATATTAACACAATTATCATTATTGCATGCTCAATATATAAAAATAAATCATGCAATAAATATACCAAATAAAAAATTTGCACATTTTAATTAATTTTCAAATAACATATAAATTACCAAAAATATGCATAATTAAAATAAGCAAAATTAAAAATTAAACTTACTGCCTAAAATAATGTAGAAATTAAGAAAACATTTAATTCCAAAAATATTTTACAAAACAACCCGGTCGTTTGCTTCGCTTCCCCCACCTTCAACCTACAACCGGGTCAAAACAACCTGGTTTCCTACACTCGGGTCATGCGACCCAAAACCATAACTCGGTCAAAAAATTTCATTTTTGACGTCGAATTTCACAAAAATTTTCCTATATCACACTGAAAACAATTTCTAAAGAGATTCATGACATTTGTTTGCTTAAAAAATAACTCTAAAATGGACTTTAATTTTTTTTTTTAAAAAGTCAACTACAAACAGGTTCATGAAATTTTTAGCGACTTTGATGAGTTTGAAAACTCTTTTTTAATGCATAAAATCATTAGAAAATATAAACTAAAGAGTTTCTAAAGGTATTTAGAGTAAAAAATAGATTTGAATCATAAACTCAAAAAACTTATAAACTTTGGACTTTGAACTTGTGGGAATTCAAAAATCAACTTCCATTATTTACAGACTAGTTTCTTATACTAATGCAACTAAAGTTGAGAAACAAAATTTGAATTAGAAAACTTAAAGATTTAACCTTTCAACAATATATAGAAAACATTAATATATATATATATATGTGTGTATACATGAAGACAACATGCATATATAATTCATAAATATACATGCATACAAAAATATCAAGGCAGAGGTAAGCCTGACTTTTGATACCAAATACTAGATTAATTTATTCTAGATGCATTAACAATATTAATATGCGAAATAAACTGTATAAGATTGTCACAAAAAATAAAGGAGATCAATAAATTATACATCCAACAATTGATTTGATAACATCGATCTAAAGTCTTTAGATGTGCAAAAGAAAGGAAAAGAGAATTAACGAGGGTAATGGATTTCCAAACTCTCACTAGCTCTTTAGATGGAGTATGAGAAAGAGCATTGAGCTTGATGACCAAAACCCTATATTTATATAAGTGAAACATTCCATCAAGGTCTCTGCCATAATTGATGTGAGAATATATAACAACCGATATGATATTAAAAATTGGGTAACTCAAAATTGAGTAATTGCTTTAAATGCTGACTATATTGAGAATATCTGTTAATTAATCTCAATATTAACTTTAGTCATAATTAATTAGAATTACCATTTTTGGTGACTCTAATTAATTTAATAAAATATGCTAACATATATAAATTTGATTATAATTAATATAATTTTATATATTATTATGGGTGAAATTATATAAATTTTGTCACGTGTTATTACTATTATACGTGTGTCAGTGTCACACGCCTTTAGTTTTTCAAATAATTATAAGCTTAAAATATATTATTTAAAACATTGCACTAATTTAGTATATATAAATATAGGGCAATTTAATAGTGGAGGACTACTATTACCATATATATTAAATACATGCATTTAATATATTAGTTGGTACGTTTTTTAATTAGTAAGTAATTTTTTTGAATTTATTTAATTTTTTTTTTGAATTTTTGTATTGAATAAACATCATAATTAATGCTATAAAAAATATCATAATTTCAAATTTCAAATTTTTTAATAAATCTTGCATTTTAAAAAGATTTTTTTTTTACTAAAATACATTAATTATATTCGAAATTAGTTCTCTAATCAAGAAAAAAATTGAAATTTATTTGTTAAATTGATAAAAAGGATGAGACAAATAAGGATAAGGGAAAATACAATTTTGGCCCCTGTGTTTTGCCCGAATACTCGATTGGCCCCTATGTTTTGTTAAATGACAACACAGACCATCTGTTTTGCAAAATGGAACAATATGATACCCTAAGCCTGATTTTGGTCAAACAATTTTTCAATATGACTAAAATGCCCTTAATTTTTTTATTTTATGTATTTTTTAATACCTTTAATGATTTTTTTTCTAATACATATAAGCAATTTATAAAATATTTTAAATAAAAAGGAAATATATTTGAAAAGTAAAAAATCTGATCTTCTCCTTCGTCTTCATTTCAGGCAATCCTCAAACACAAACGAAGATCTAGAGCAGAAGGTAAAGTAATGGCCTCCCCCTTCTACGCAGTTCATTCTCATTCTCTTTTATTTCGTCTCTTTCATTAAATCTAAATCGTTGTTTAAGAGTTTTGTAAAAATCTCTAATTGCGAATCCATGTGAGCTTCTCTTTCGTCTTCTTCTCCAGGCACTCGTCGAACACAGACGAAGGTCTAAAGCAGAAGGTAAAGTAATGTCCTCCCCCTTCTACGCATTTCATTCTCATTCTCTTTTCTTTCTTCTTTTTCATTCAATCTAAATGGGTGTTTAAGAGTTTTGTGTTGATTTACAGTTTTTTCAGTATTAAGCTTTTTGGTAACAAGAGAATGACCTCTTACAACAACAACTCAGTGGCCGAAAATGATATAAGATTCATAAATAGGAGATGCATTTGCGGTAAGAAATGTCTTGTGAGAATTAGTGAGTCAATAAATAATCCAATCGTCTTTGCTTTTGCTGTCCATTTGCGGAGAAAGGGTGTAAGTATTTCGTATGGTGGGGCGATGGATATTTTGGGAAAGAATGTTTTGAGAAGGAAGAAAGAGAGCAAGAAGAAAGTTCATATCAAAATGATTCAAATCTTCAGGAAATATTACAAAACTTGGAAGCCAATTTAGCTGCTGCGAAATTGTTGTTGAAGATCTTGGGAACAATATGTTTGTTTTTTATGTTTCTAGTTTTGTGTATGGTAATGAAGATGTAATATTTAGTCTTTCTTGACTTAATTGAAGAGATTATTGTCAATTTGGTTCCATATAAATTTTCTTTGTTTGAACTTCTTGTGTTGGATATAAGTTGTATAAACCAATGATGAAAACGACATAAAGGGCATAAAAAAATACATATTGTTCAAAATGTATCAAAAAAGGCATAAAATAACCTGCTTAATTTCAATGTCAAAGTACTAACCAACATAATACAAGCTGTCTACTTTGAAATTGCATACATAAGTTTATTGAATTAGTGTCCAAAGCTCTAACCAACAAAATACAAGCTACCATTAAATACAGACTGAGAAATTTATAATCCATAGTGTCTAAATCACTAAGCAAGCAGTGGTGTTCTAGGCTGCTGACAAAAGAGAAATACTATCCAAAATACACAAAATCCTTCTTTTTCTTCACCGTGCTAGCTATGATTGGAACAAATCAGGTGCTGCTGCATAGTCCTCAAACTCAATTTGTAGATTCCCTACTTCAATTCCAGTTTTAGGTTGACCGTGTTCCTACAAAAAGAAACCAATTGCTTGGTCACCAATCATGTATACTCATTGACCAGACTAAGTAATAAAATATAATATTACCTGCACTATGGTATGACGAGAGCGAGCACAACCTGTGCCACGTGGTCTTCCTCTTCCTTTCTTCTTGTTTCCTTGTTCAGAAGCTACTGGTGCAGCTGAAGTTGTAGCACGGTCCTTTCTACGTCCCTTGCCCCGTATTGTACCTCCTCCTGTTGGTGTAGCTTAAGTTGCTTGTTGTTTATCAGAAGGAGGTTCCTTGCATGTCCGTCTTGTATGGCCAACTTGTTTGCAAGTCTTTATGCTAGAAATTGGCTTGACAGTCCTCTCATCCCCTGCAACCTTCATTCTACGGTGCTACTTAGGTCTTCCTGGTTGGTTTCTAATAGGAGGGGCAACAATAACTCTGTATCATCCCTAATCCACATAGACTCATCAGGTATTGGGTGTACGACTCCTTCATAAGCCTTTCTCCAATTTTCAGTTCTGAAGTAGTCAGATACATAGTCATAGATGTTGGCTCTTGCATGTATGACACAGGCAGCTGCACGAATACAGGGAATGCCCCGTATCTTCCATTGGCCACAGACACACCAATGTTCATCTAACTTGACTGGGCACCTTCTATTCTTGTAATCTACCTGAAAATCATAATGCCCTACTCTTGTGACTTGAGCATATCGTGCTTTCCTCATAATCTCATGGACCTTCAAATGTACTTTAGGAGTTATTTTTTCTTCCCATCTTTCGGAAATCACCTTCCTCAAGTACATCATATTGGTGTTCTGGATTCAAATACCTTCTAGCAACTCGATGGGAGGCTTGAATCGAACCTCTTTGATCCAATCATTAAATGATTCTACGTGGTTGTCTGTTAAATGCTCAACCTTTGCATTTGAGTTGAAACAAGACATTGACCAATGTTTAGGATCAATGTCCGACAACCACTTGTACAAATCTTTGTTGAACTCCTTAATTCGGTCCATGATATGCTGAAAGTGTTCAATATTTCCTGTTTCAGTCACTGCCCAAAACATGTTCTTCTGATCAGAAGTGCCAAATCCCTTCACCATGTTATTTTTAATATGAAAACAACAATATCGATGGTGAGCATTAGGTTTATTTGTCACAACCTCCACTAAACCCTGCATCATGTGAATAAAACTCACCAATTAAGTATCAATTAATAACACAGTTATAAAATAAAATTAATAACATGCTTACCTTTTGTCTATCACTTATAATGCACCAAGCACGATCAGTAGAGGCATGCTCTCTAATTTGCTCTGTTAAATGATGAATGAACCACTTCCAACTGTCATTGTTTTCAGCTTCAACAATGGCATAGGAAATCGGGTAGAAATGCATGTTTGCATCCAATCCCACTGCAGATAGTAATATACCATTGTAAGGGCTCTTCAAATGGCATCCATCTAGGCCAAAGAAAGTTCTACAACTAGATAGAAACCAATCTTTCACTCCCTTGTAACAAACAAATATTCTCTTGAACTGAGGCTTCATCACAGGTGGGGTACTTAACTCTAATTCACCTTCTTCATTGGTTGTTTCTTCAGTTGCCAGCTCAGTTTGTAGGATAGCCGCACTTCCAGGATTGGTGTTAATAATCATCGATGCATATCTTCTTAGCTTTCTGAAGGAGTCGGCATGTTTACCATATACTTCACCTCTAGCATATCTCCTAGCTCTCCACAACCTCCTGTTATCAACATCAATGCCATAGTCGTCCTTCAATTGTTCCCTCATACCATCCACTTTATTTCTGGATGTCTTTGGAAAATCTTCACCATCTTTCTACCAATCCAGTTGCTACTTGTTGTTCTATTTTTCCTAACACACTGGCATGTATGGCTCGGGCTGTAAGTCTTGATCACAAAATTTCTTTGATAAGGGGTAAGGGATGCATGAATGCACCATGGGCAGCCAATTGCTTTGCAACCATATGTCAGCCTACACCTTTGATGCTTAATTTTGAGAAGTTCAAAACCCTCTTGAATTGCATAATCCCTCAAGATTTCACCAAAGTGCCTATAGTCATTGAACTTCAACCAAAGTCGAAAGACTATCTTCTCGTCATGATAAATTTTATCTGACTCAGGCAATGGAATGTTTGAGTTAGGATCCAATCCCTCTATTCTTAGTCTCTTCCTGTTCATGTGATCACCTTCATCACTAGAATAATAATCATCAACAATTTCTTGGTCACTGTTTGTCAATGATCCCATCTCAGACTCTGTACTGTCATCTTCTTCACTGTAGTTTTTTTCCTTGTTTCCAATCTAGAACACATATTTCATTATTAAACTAACCAACATATGTGAAGTTTTAAATGAAATTTAAATGAATATCTACAAATTAAATGGTTACCTGCAACTTCAAAAGGCATACCATCATTTTCAGGGGTAATATCTTCATCTTGCATAGCTCTTGGATCAAATTGAGATGTTGTAGGGTTGCCATGTTCCTCTTGCATATAGCTTGCCTCGAATTGAGAAGTTCCAGTGTCATTACCAGGGGCAAGACCTTGCTGGGGTTGCATATAATCTGCATGAACTTCATAGGCTACAAGTTCATTCTCAGTGGCAGCATGCTCCTCTGGTTGAGCACTTGCCTCGAATTGAGAAGGTGCAATGTCATTATCAGGAGCAAGACCTTGCTCATGTTGCATAAAATCTGCATCATCTTCAGAAGTTGCAGGCTCATTCTCAAGGGCACCATGTTCTTCTGGTTGAGCAATTGCCTCGAATTGAGAAGCTACGGTGTCATTATCAGCGGAAAGACCTTGCGCAAGTTGCATATAATCTGCATCATCTTTAGAGGCTGCAGGCTCATTCTTAGGGGCACCATGTTCCTCTGGTTGAGCACTTGCCTCTAATTGAGAAGCTGCACTCTCATTCTGAGGGGCCTCCTATTCCTCTAGCATATAACTTGCATCAACTTCAGTTGGAACAGTTGTTATCCAAAAAGCAGGTGTGGATGACGTGGTAAATATTTTCAACACGTGGCTGACACCTGGCAGAGGTTCTGTTCGACCATCAATCAGGGATGTTCCCCTGACATAGCATTTGAGTTTTATATACGACCAGACTGCTCGTATACTCCGTATATTTTTGAGTAATCTTGTACATTTGTAATCATATCCGAGATTATTTCCCTTTATACCTGATTATCTAATTAATTAGGTAAAAATATCTTTGATTGATTCATGTAACTCACATTGAGCCTATAAATAGAGAGAAATAGCTCAAGGAATGGACTTTTGGCTAATTTTTGTTTATGCTTTAGAAGAGAATTTTGGCTATAATCTTTCGGTTGTATTACTCATCCCTCAAAGGCTTGTGAAACTCAAGAACCCTAGTTCTTTGATCACCCCTTTGAGAATCAAGATCAATAATAGCTTAAGTGGACGTAGGCCATTACCAATTCTTGGGGCTGAACCACTATAAATTGTTGTGTTGTTTATTTTTCTTTCCATTAGATCTTATTCAATACTTTCCATCACATCAAGCATTTGACTCCGTGTCAGTTGGCCAAAACGAGGGTCAACATTCTGGTGCTTTCATTGAGAGCTTGAGAAGAAGTTTTTGAAGGAACTAATGGCAAAGACATCCAAGAAAACTGGACAGGCTATTGCCGCACCATCCCAGCCTCCTCTACCAAATATGGCTGAAGACGAGCCTCATTTGGAGTTCGATGAGGAGGAAGTAGACTCTGAGGCCCTGAAGACAACACTGTGGGTGTTGCAAGATGAACTGGCCGCTCTGAGGGCCAATCAAGAGAGTGCCGCCGAGATAATGGCGTCACAACAGAGGGAGATAGAGCGCCAGCGCCAAGAGCTGAGCGCAAGACAGGCGGAGATGGACCGTCATTAGAGGGATTCCATGGCAGCCCTCGAAGCAATCCTCCAATTGGCTAGGAATCAGGCTACACCTGCCTTGCAGCCTGATCAACCCCCGAGTGGGCCACCTCAAAGAGGTCCCAATCCTAGCCCTCCACTCCAGCCAACACGCCCTCAAAGGCTGGAGCAGCCACCAATGCCTCAGGATGATGTCCCACCTAGGGACCCTGAGACGCAGCCTCCATCCCAGACTGGTCGAGGCAATCTCCCGCGTCCAAGGTAGAATAGGGCCGGGCAACAACCCTGCAGCCCTAGACGCCTGGGGGGTGAAGAGCCGCACCCACTGAGCAGGGGGTAGCGTCCTTCTGCCAACAGAAGGAACTTAGAGACAGGCTCTGTGGTCAGGGGCCCTCCACGACATGACAATGCACAGGGACCCACCGACCAACGCAGGCCTCCCCCTAACGCTCGGGAATTTCCAGCCCAAGGAGGCAACCGAGGAAACAGTCGTTCCCACCATAGCCAGTCGAGGTTCAGAGATGGCCACGGCTACAATGAGGCCAACTCAGGCAGAGGGAATGCTGGTCGGAGAAACGAGGAGATTGGTGGAGGCAGAAGCCCCCCATCTAGAGAAGACCGACATGTAGAACATAATGCTGGGGGCAGCCCAGACAAAACAACGTCTTTAGCCAGCTCAGAGCCAGCGAGCAGCGGCGAAGAGACGATGACCTAAGGGATGTACTCAACGACCACCGAGAAAGGCACAATGAGTACATTCCCCCGGCACCAGAGGGCCCGGCAATTCCTGAGGCCGTCCAGGCCCAAATAGATGCCCTGAACCAAGCAGTGCAACAGCTGGTTGGGGGAAGAATATCTCATATCGAGTACGATAGGAGAAGGGGCACCCCTTTTATACAAAGGATCACCATGGATGAAACCCCCAGTAAGTTTAAAATGCCCACACTTTCGAACTTTGATGGGTATGGTGACCCGGTATCTCATGTCAACAAGTTTGAGATAAAATGGACATTCAAAAGGTGTTTGAAGACGCTCGATGCAGGATCTTCCCTGCAACACTTTCTGATGCTGCACATGAGTGGTTCTTTAAGTTCCCTCCTGCAAGTATAGTATCCTGGGAGATGTTCGTAAAGGAGTTTTACGGAAAATTCTTCGCGGGTCTTGTGCACCCCACTGAGGCCCCAGAACGAGCCCTCTACCTCCGAGAGTAAGCGCCCTAAGGGAAACCGTTATGAGCCAAGGTTCACCAACTATACCGCTCTTGTTGAGTCTCGAGCAGAGGTGTATCAGGCCGCAAGTTTCAATGCACCCTACAAAAGACCTGCTCCCATTCGAAAGGATATTTTGAAAAGGGATACAGCCAAGTTTTGTCGCTTTCACAATGACTACGGACATGATACGAATGAATGTAACCAGCAGAAGGATGAAATCGAGTTCCTTATTAGACAAGGACACTTGAGGAAATACGTGCGAGCCACGGGAGCTTCCCAGCGAGTGGCTTTGGGTGGCAACGAGCAGGCGCCTGCACGCCAACGCTCGCCACCTTTATAGCCTGATCCCGTGGCAGGCAGCTTACTCACCATCTGTAGAGGCCCGTACCTCGCGGGAAACAGTGGAAAGGCAAGGGAACAATACCCAGGACATCGAGATGATGACTGTGGAGGATCGGGCAACGAAAAAGGCTCGAATAGAGGACAATGTAATAACTTTCTCTGATAATGATGCCCAGTATGTCCGGTTCCCACATTCCGATACGTTGGTCGTGGATGTTCAGATTGCCAATATGATGGTGAAAAGAGTACTGGTCAATACAGGAAGTTCAGTTAACATCCTGTATAAATCTTCGTTGGAACGAATGAAGTTGTCCACAAAGGACTCGGAGCCTTGCAACAAAACAATTTATGGTTTCTCTGGTGAGGGACTCGCTCCAACGGGGTCAATCAGGCTTCCAGTGACAGTAGGTACTGCGCCCGCCAACAGGATATTACTCACTACTTTTATAGTAATTGACGTCCTTCGGCCTACAATGTAGTGATTGGAAGGCCAATATTGGTCGACCTCTGGGCCGTCACCTCTATATGGCACTTAGCCATGAAATTCCCAACAGACACAGGGGTAGGACGCGTATTGGGAAACTAGAGGGAAGCAAGGGAGTGCTACAATGCCTCAATCACTAAGGCCAAGAAGGGTATGTCGAGGAGTGCTCCCCCAAAAGAGTTGCAAATGGCCGTTGATGTACAAGTGCAATCAGGTGATGAGGTCACCAAATAGGGTGTTGCCCAAAGTGAGGATAAAGACTTAGATCCTCGCTTTGGGGATTTTGAAGAAAATATAGGACCTGTCGAGGACCTTGAAGAGGTCCAACTTGACGAAGAGTATCCGACCAGAGTTGTGAAGGTCGGCAAAAATTTAGAGACAACAACCAAATGCGCACTGGTGGAATTTTTGAGGAAGAACCAGGAAGCTTTCGCCTGGTCGCATAAAGACATGGTTGGGATAGATCCTGCAATCATCGATCATGTCCTGAATGTTGACAAAAGCTTTCCACTCGTGCAACAGAAAAGAATGCTGCTCGATAAAGACAGATCAAAAGCCTTAAAGGAAGAAGTTGAAAAACTGAAGGAGAATGGGTTCATCAGGGTGGCGTTTTATCCATCATGGGTCTCTAATCCAGTGCTGGTTCCCAAGCCGAATGGCAAATGGAAGACCTGCATGGATTTCACAGACCTTAACAAAGCTTGCCCTAAAGAATGCTTCCCACTCCCAAGGATCGACCAGCTGGTCGATGCAACTGCAGGCCATGAGATCCTCTCCTTCATGGATGTTTACTCAGGGTACAATAAGATTAGTATGCATCCCCCTGATGAGGATCACACTAGCTTTCGAACCGATATAGGGCTATACTGTTACAAAGTAATGCCCTTCATATTGAAAAACGCTGGTGCGACTTACCAGCGACTAGTTAACCACATGTTTAAGGAGTTGATCGGGATGAACATGGAGGTGTATGTTGATGACATGCTGGTGAAGTCAAAAAAGGCAGAAGGACATGTGAAGGATTTACAAGAGTGTTTCAATGTTCTGAATAAATACCAGATGAAGCTAAATCCTCTCAAATGTTCCTTCGGAGTAGGATGAGGGAAGTTCTTGGGGTTCATTGTCAATTCGAGAGGAATCGAGGCTAATCCCGAGAAGATCAAGGCCCTGATCGATATGAAATTGCCAATGAAGATCAAAGATGTGCAAAGTTTGACGAGAAGGATTGCCGCACTCAGTAGGTTTATTTCAAAATCAACAGATAAGTGCGTTCCTTTCTTCAATCTACTTAGAGGCAACAAGAAGTTCGAGTGGACTGAAAACTGCGAACAGGCTTTCCAAGCCTTAAAAGCCCACATGGCGCAGCCTCCCGTCTTATCAAAGCCTGTAGATGGGGAAACTTTGTTCATATACCTGGCGATCACCGAATATGCTGCTAGTGCGGTGTTCGTAAGAGAAGAAGAAGGCGTACAAAAGGCGGTATACTATGTGAGCAAGAGGTTGATCGGAGTCGAATTGAGGTATCCTTCCATTGAAAGATTAGCCTATTGTCTAATTTTGGCCTCAAGGAAGTTACGTCCTTACTTCCAAGCCCATCCAATCACATTCTTAACTGACCAGCCCCTTCCGCAAGTTTTGCAAAAGCCAGAGGCTGTAGGTCATTTGTTGAAATGGGTAGTCGAACTTGGGCAGTTCGATATAACATACTCACCGCGAGCAGCAATAAAAGGACAAGTCTTGGCAGACTTCATTGCTGAATTCACTGAACTCCCAGATAACGAGCAGGGTGAAAATCCTAATGCACCTGAGCCTCAAGTTGAAGCTCCTTCGTGGAAACTATTCACAGATGGATCATCCAACGAATCCCACGCAGGAGCAGGAGTGATATTGATAACGCCAGAAGGGCATCAATTTCATTGCGCAATTAGGTTTGATTTCACCGTTTCGAACAACAAAGCTGAATATGAAGCCCTACTCGTTGGATTAAGATTAGCCAAAGACATGAACATAAAAGTGCTGGATATCTACAGTGATTCACAGCTGGTAGTGAATCAGGTCTTAGGGGAGTACCAAGCACGAGGCCTAAAAATGGTGGCTTATCTGAACAAAACAAAGGATCTGTTGGCACAATTTGAAAAATACACCCTCCAGCAAATACCTCAAGATCATAATTCAAATGCGGATGCCTTAGCCAAACTCGCAAGTGCAAAAGATGCTGACACTTTAACTATAGTGCCAGTTGAGCAGCTATGCGCACCAAGCATACGAGCAGACGAAACCAGTATGGTGATCCAGTTAGCAGATACATGGATGGCACCATACTTAGAGTATCTCACGAACGACACACTACCAGTAGATAGAAACAAAGCCAGGACCCTTCAGAGATAGTCTGCAAGGTATGTCCTGGTCGATGGTATTTTATACCGAAGAGGATACTCAATGCCACTGCTCAGATGTGTTACACCAGAAAAGGCTAAAGAGCTAATGAAGGAGGTACATGAAGGCTTCTGCGGAGACCACGCTGGGGGGCAAAACCTATCGAAAAAGATCCTAAGGCAGGGATAAATTTTCCCAACAATGAATGAGGACTCGATGGAGTTCGTGCGAAAGTGTGATAAGTGTCAGCGGTTTTCCAAGATCCCACGAGCAACTCCCAACGAGTTAAAGCAAATGCAAAGTCCATGGCCCTTCGCAGTATGGGGTATAGATTTAATTGGGTCCTTGCCTACAGGGAAAGGTGGTGTGAAATATGCAGTGGTAGCTGTCGACTACTTCACAAAATGGGCCGAGGCTGAGCCGCTCACAACCATAACGACAAAGAAAGTACTTGATTTTGTTATCAAAAACATTGTTTGTCGATATGGATTGCCAAGAAAGATTGTATCGGACAATGGCACCCGGTTTGATAGTGACTTGTTCACAAACTTCTGCGATAGGCATGGCATCATCAAGAGCTTTTCTTCAGTTGCTCACCCACAAGCAAATGGGCAAGTCGAAGCAGTAAATAAAACATTGAAAGATACCCTGAAGAAAAGGCTCGAGGAAGCTAAAGGAGCTTGGCTGGAACAGTTGCCTGAAGTCCTTTGGTGGTATAGAACATCCCACCGAATAGCAACAGGTCATACCCCATTTTCCTTAGCATACGGGTACGAGGCCATGTTGCCTGTCGAGTTAGATCCGCCCTCGCACCGCAGAATAACATACGAACAAGACCAAAATAGCCAATTTTTGATGGAGTCCCTAGACCTAGTCGAGGAGAAACGAGAAAAAGCCCAGCTCCAAGTAGCTGCGTACCAGCAAAAAGTCGCTCGGTATTTTAACTCCAAAGTAAAAGAAAGAAAGTTCAACGTCGGGGACTTGGTACTTCGAAGAGTTTTCTTAACACCCGCGAGCAAGCTGCTGGAGTACTCGGACCAAACTGGGAGGGACCTTACAAGATTGAAGAAGTCCTTCATCCAGGAACTTACAAACTTGCATGCTTGAATGGAGATCTCGTTCCACGTTATTGGAATGGAGAACACCTGCGCAAGTATTATCAGTAAACAGTCTTTCTTAAAGGACTGGCTTGTATTTATTTTTACTTTTTACAAGTTTTTGAAAAGGGTTGGTCATGAGATATGGCTAATCGCTTATAAGTGTAAGATATTTTTTAAGATCACTCGTAAAGACATGTTTAGTCCATTTAATACGAGAATTATAAGGGACTGTGCGCAGCCAGTCATTCTTGCCAAACTTTGTAATTTTTTACAAGTATTTTCTCATTCCGTGTGTTGTTTTGCTGTATTACAATTTTCATGTTTTATACCGAGCAGTAATGTTCGTACAGGTTTTGGTCAAGGCAAGTGACCAAGGACCTAAAGCTCCTCGATCACTTGGGGGGCATATAAGGTACATAGGAAGCAAAGCATACCAAAAGGTATGTAAACACATGAGTAAAATAAGTGAAAGCATGCTACGGTACTTAGAGTATTTTTCAAAATTTTATATTTTGTTAAGTCAAATCGAAGTACCATGCTAAGTTCGGTCATGCGAACAGATGTTATAATAAAGTAAAAATATTATAATATCAAAAGAATTATTTTACAACATGAGCAGTACTGCTCGGATGTAAATGTTAAGTTTAAAAGAAAAAGCTGCCCGTGCAGCAATAAAACACAAATAAATATTGTTTTAACATCATGAACTGTGGGTCATGTAAGAAAAAGAAAACAAGGAAAAAAACTAGCTAAGGGGCAGCAGGAGGATCTTGGGGGAACATCTTGGTTGACCGCTTCTTCTACAGCTTCCCCTCCATCCATCCCCGTGGCCAGCGTAATTTCAGGGGAAGCAGGAACTCTGGCCCTTTCTTCGACAGCCAGTCGAGCAGCACAGTGAGCCAACTCAGCTTTCTTAGCATCCTTTGGAAGGTAGTCAAAGTTGGCACTTTGGTTATGCTTCCAGAAATCGTAGAAGCATCGAAGTGTCGCGTTCTTGTACCTTTCCAAGTCTTTGGCGTCCGTGAGCTTGAGTTGCTCCACTTGGCTCTTTAGGCTGGCAATGCTCTTATCTTTCGCAAGATTTTCCCCCTCAAGCCTTTTGACTTCGCGCCAGTGGATTCGACTGGCCTCCTGGTACTCCTTTCTCTGTTTTTTAGCACTTTCCAGAGAGGCCTGTTTCTCCACCAGATCCGCGGCTAAAGAGTCCTTCTGCTGGGTCACCACTTCCAGCTCCCCTGCATGCCTTGCCTCCGCGGCTTTAAGCTCCTCCATCAACTTCAACTCCCGAACACGGGACTGCTCAATGCTGGTACCCGAGCGCAGACGGGCAGCTGTTAAAGTCAGCATGGCCTACGCAAAAAACAAGTGTTAGATAGACTTCCAAAAAATCAGATTGTAAGTAAAGAGAAGTAAGATGCTTACACTGACGGTCTCGTTCAGGGCCCTGTTGGTGATCTGATCGACCCCCATTTCCTCTGTCCATGCCATGGCCTCTTTGCAGTGGTCATGTTTGAGGATTTTGGCTAGGCGGTCCTTGGCAGACCTCAGGGCACGGTGTGACAGTTCCGTCCCAGGAGAAGCCCCCCCAGCCTGTTTTGTTTATTCGATAGGGGCTGGGGGTGATGGAGCTTTGGTAGCTGGAGCGTTTGAAGGTGGAACCTCCTACTCAAGAGGACGTTGTTCGGTGTCTAGGGCAGGAGGACCGTCTACCGAAGGGCTCGAGGCTTGGTTCGTCTTAGCCGAGGGCATTTGGCTGGACTCCCCATAATGTCGCCTGAACGACTTCCTCCTGCGAACCAGGGGGACTTCTTCTTCCTCCTGAGTGCTGTAGATGTCGAAGATGTTTGCAGAGGCCATTTCTACAAAAGAGGTAAACATGTAGACAGTAAGCCAAAAATAGATGACAAATTATGTTGCATCAGAAAAGAAATAAAGAAAAATTGTAAAGTCCAATACCCGAGCTATTACTACTGGTCGCTATACTATTGACTCTACTAGTCATACACTCACTCTCTGGCACGAAGAAGTCTGGCCCTAGGTTTGGAGGATATGTAAAATTTCCGTCCCCATCAAATAAGTGACAGGGAATTGGCAAGCTATCTAGGAATGAAATAACTGTACCATTTTCTTCAGAGGACTCGTCTAAGTCTATGACGAGCTCAGTCACCTTTTGTTTTCCCTTTCCTTTGGGGGCAGAAGACCTTTCTGCTGGGGGGTGCCAATGGGTTCCCTGATTGTAACCCCAGTTGGTCTCCGTCAAAGAGGAGACACTGGTGGTTGCGGCTCGGGATTTTCCTCGGCAGTGGCACTACCTACCACGGATTCCCTCACATCCTGGTGAGGGGCCAGGAGGCCAACTAGCCTCAAGTTGGCCTCGGTGACCAGAGATTTGACGCTCTTCTCAACGTCTATCATGTTGGCCAGCATGGTAGAGCTCAACACCATGTCTAGTGTTGGGTCTGGTCGCAACCATGGGCCTGAAAAACACAAGAAGTTTCAGAAAAATGCAAGGAAAAATGCTAAATAAAAGCAGCGACCAGTGGAAAAAGAATTTTACCTCCTCGAGTGAAGGCCTGGTTATTCGCGACCATGTCGGTCGTGAGGAAATACTCCTAACTGTATTTCCCCATGTTTGAAATGTGGGTTGTGTCACTCAGGAAGGTTCGGCTAGTCTCCTGGTGACAAAAGTGAAAGAACCCCGTACCAGACTATTGGGGGTTGGACTTAAGGTCAAAAAGGTAATTGACCTCGTGAGGGGTAGGCTCTGGCCATTTTTTGTGATTATAAAGGATATAGAGTGCAGCAAGCATTCTATATCCATTTGGTGTGATTTGAAACGGGGCGACTCCAAAATAGTTTGCCACCCCTTGGAAGAATGGATGAAGAGGAAGAGTAGCCCCAGCCTCTATGTGATATCTCAACCAGGCGCTAAAAATGCCTCCAGGAAAATTCGCCCGCTCGTCCGCAGTAGGGAGTTTGAGGGTTACCCCAGAAAGGCCGTATTTTCTGAAGTAGTTGGCAAGCATCCTAGGGGTTACATTATTGAGTGGGGCAAGATACCATTCGACGTCAGGAAGAACCGAATACCGAGGACGGGCTTTGACTTGGATGTGAGGGCCAGGAGCATTATTATCTCGACCACTGGTCAAGGGAACCCCAGCCTACGAGCCAGGCTGGGCTAGAGGATTTTAAGGGTTTTTCTTCTTTTTGGCGGTAGACTTGGCACGTCCCATGCTGACGCGAGTTGGTTGAGGTCTTGGGGGAGAAATTCGCGAAAAGGGAATCTCTTGAATTCGCTGAGCTGGTTGCTCTTCACCCTCAAGCAGCTGTGCAAGCAAGTCTTCGTCTATCGGCCTCTCACCTCCCCACAAGTCTGGCATTAAAAGCTGCGAACAAAAAAAGGGGGAGGTGAGGAGGAAGAGCCTAAGAAGATTGTTAGAATAACGATGTTTGTGTATAAAAGTCTAACTTTTATACAGCAGCATTCTAATGAAAAATTGAAATTTTTATACGAACAGTTTGAAAAACAGATCAAAAAGTGAAAGTAAAAAGTTTTTTCTGAAAAAGCATTTTCAACTCTAGTAAGGGCGGGAAAAACCCAGTTTTTCAACTAGCCTAAAAATTGAATTTTTACTTCGATTTTACGTCCTAAACCTATGATCTCGACTATCAAACTGATTCATAACCCCTACAAAGCAAGTATGCTCTACCATATCTAACATCAACAGGAAAACGTCTAATTTTCCTATATTTTTACCCAGGAACACGACACTGTTTCAAAGCCTAAAAAGCTAGCATAAACAAACATGCACAGCACAGTAAAGGGTACGAAAGTTCTGAAATTTACCTATACGAAGATTGAGAAGTCCTGGGGAAACTTCGATTCTAGGCGTGCGAGCAGCAGATTCCTGGAACAAGGAAGGATGAACTTCGGAGAAATTTCTGGGCTCTGTCTTGGGAGTTCTTGGAGCGTTCTTGACAAAGAGATAGCTAGTAAAAGGTGAAAAAGTAATTTTGAAGGCTATATATATATTGTCTGAGATATGTTAAAAAGAGGCAATCATAAGTTACCCTTTTCGAAGCATGGGGAAGCGTGATAGCTGTCAAAAGTTTACTTGGGAACTGAAAAGGCATGATTGGACGTGAGTAGGTCACTTTTGTCAAGGAGGCACGAACTACTCTGACAGATTTGGTGGGGTAATCGAAGGGTCATTTTCCTAAAGTTTATTTATTGTTGGTCGTAATAAATAAACTTGAGGGAAAATGTTATCCAAAAAGCAGGTGTGGATGACGTAGCAAATATTTTCAACATGTGGCTGACACCTGGCAGAGGTTCTGTTCGACCATCGATCAGGGATGTTCCCCTGACACAACATTTGAGTTTTATATACGACCAGACTGCTCGTATACTCCGTATATTTTTGAGTAATCTTGTACAGTTGTAATCATTTCCCTTTATACCTGATTATCTGATTAATTAGGTAAAAATATCTTTGATTGATTCATGTAACTCACCTTGAGCCTATAAATAGAGAGAAATAGCTCAATGGAGGGACTTTTGGCTAATTTTTGTTTATGCTTTAGAAGAGAATTTTGGCTATAATCATTCGGTTGTATTACTCATCCCTCAAAGGCTTGTGAAACTTAAGAACCCTAGTTCTTTGATCACCCCTTTGAGAATCAAGATCAATAATAGCTTAAGTGGACGTAGGTCATTACCAATTCTTGGGGCCGAACCACTATAAATTGTTGTGTTGTTTATTTTTCTTTCCATTAGATCTTATTCAATACTTTCTATCACATCAAGCATTTGAATTCGTGTCAGTTGGCCAAAACGAGGGTCAACAACAGTAAAGCAAAAAAATAATAAAAAACACATGTTAATCTTTAACGACCCAAAATCACTAATAAGGCTTAAGGGCCCTGATTAGTGTGCCATGAGGGCATTAATGGAATAATTGTGATTTAAATGAGTAATTATATGTTTAGTAATGTTTATATGATAATTGAAGATATTATGTGTTAATGTGATATGAAATAAATATATGATATATGTGAGAACCACATTATTATGTGGACAGGTTCGCAGAGCACGACTCGAGACGATTCTAGGGTCAGATAGCGGGAAAAGTCACAGTGGGACTTAAGATATGACTTTGGATAATTCGGGGGTATTTTTAGATAGCGGGTAGCGATTTGGACTATCAGATCATGAAAATAAATATATGGAGATATATTTGAGGTTAGGATGTCTAGGCGGGAATATTGGGTGATTTTACCATTTTGGCCTCAGGGACGGTTCTGGCACCCCGTGCCTCGGGATTAACTTAATGGGTAAGTTAGACATAAGGAAGCTTTTGGAAGAAAACATAAATTGACTAAAACTTTTATCTCAGTTATCTCTCACTCTCAAGGAAAGCAAAGGGAAGGAAAATATAGAAAACTTAAGGGGAACAAGCTGGAATTTCTGAGATTTGTGGTGAGGATTTGGAGGTTTAGCTTAGGAGTAAATCAAGAACTAAAACAGGGATTAAGTTAAGCATCTAATCTTCTTTTCTGTGGCTGAATTCTGAGTTCTAGCTGGGTTTTGGTCAAGTTTTGAAGCAAGCATGGTTATGATGTCTTAAGGCAGAATTAAGGAGGAAACTTGGAGACTTAACTTGGCTTTGGCTTGGTGAAGTGATTCAACAGAAAAGGTAAGTTTCAACTCATGGTTTAGAGGTTTTAAATTGGGTTTGAATGGCTGGTTTGAGTGTTTATAGCTCTTGAGTTTCAGAAATTGAAAGGTGAAGATTAGTGTGTGCTAGGTTGTGTTTTTGGTGGAATTATGTTGTTTAGATCATGCTAAAGGAGTTGGGATTAATTGGTTAGGAGTTGGGGACCTTAAGGTGAGGTTTCAGGCTTAGAAATGGTGGGTTTTCTGGGCACGAAGGGGAGGGCCGCGACTCTTTTCTAGAGCGCTGCGGCCCTAGGATGAAAAAGAGCCAAGAAGGCTCGGCCATGGGAGGGCGCCGCGGCCGTGTGTGGTTCAGCGTGGGTGTGGTTCTATTTTGGGGCTAGGGCCGCGACTAGGCTTTAGGGGCCGCAGCCCTTGGTTGCACACATGAGTCTTTGAGGGTTTTAGGCACGGGAAAGTGGTGTATTGTGCTCGGGATTGGTTTCACCACCGTGCTTGGTGGAATTCGGATTCCCGAGAGTTAGTTTTATAACCAGAAACCTATATCGAGTATTAATGGAACCTTATACTTTGGTTGTGACTAGGTAATAAAGGCTTAGGCTCGGGAACGGATCGTGCTTGAGGGGCGTTGCTCGTAATCAATAACTGTACAGACTAAAGGTAAGAAAACTGCACCTGGTTGAATATATGTGACGGGACTAAGGGCTCCCTATTGTAAATGCTTGAAAAGATGGTATTATGCCATGCAAGCCATTTAGTGAACCAACGACCTAAGGGTGCCAAGGGTTTCACTAGCACACAGGGCGCGGCTTGGCCACTGGTAGCCGAGGACAGCTTATTATGCACTGAGCTCGGTTTAAGCGGGCCGGAGTTAGTGGGTTAAACAAAGGGTGCGGCCTAAGTCGTCGGCCTTGAATATTATGTGATATGAGTGCTATATGTGATAGAATGTATCTTGAGTCTGATTATATGCACTGAATATCTGTTGGGGATTATCTGATGGGAATACATGCATAATGATTTAATTGTCTGTTTTCATTGATTGAGTTGTTTAAGATGTTTTCTTGCTGGGCCTTGGCTCACGGGTGCTACGTGGTGCAGGTAAAGGCAATGGCAAATTAGACCAGCCTTGATTGGAGAGCTCAGCGAGCAGAATTTACATAGCCAGGTGCTCGGCCGCCACGATTGAGGTCTAAGCAAGGACGTGAATCCTGAAGACTGTTTGTTTTGCCTTAGTATGGCTAGTGAATACTCATGTTCTTTTGGGAGTCTGTAAACTTATTTTAACTTTGTTCTCTTATGGGATCCCATGTTTACTACAGTTTAAATATATGAAATGAGTCTTTTGAGACCAAATTTTTTTTAACCCTGGCTCTTACATGTTTAGTGACACATTTTTAAAATACTGACTTGATTAGAAAGTCTTGCACCTTTATAAGTACACAGTGTAACGGTCTTGGCTATCTAGGGCGTTACATAATCAATCCCATTGTTTACATTAAATAAACCATTCCTAGATTAACAAACTTACCTTTAGTTGGGACATCTTCATTTTCAAGTCCATCATTAGGTGTAGGTGAAGCTTCTCTTTGAGACCCGGATCTAGTTGAGCTTTGTTGGCTCCATCTCGAGTTTGTGATGTAACCATTTCAGGGGCCTCACAATCAATACATGCCTCACCATCAGACTTAGAGGCTGCATCCGAATTGTTTGGATTTCTAAACATCACTGGAGGAGGACGAATTGTTTTTCAGACCATTAGATCTGCTGCAGGGGCACATGGACCATAGGGAAAACCAGTGGATGTTTCCACACTTGGTTCATTTTCAGGGACTCTTGGATTAGGGGCCACCTCAGGACTACTTGAACCGGCCATGTCTACTTCAACTACACCATAATCATCACTTTCTAGCTCTATTTATTTGTTAGATAAACTTATACATGATCTTTATTTATTTTCATGTATATCTAATATTAAACAAATTAATACGAGATAGCCTAAAACATGTTTCTAAAATTGAATTCAAAGAGAAACAAATAATATAATACTTACAGTATACGCAGCGGAATTAAGAGTCCTTCCTTCAGTTTCTCTAACTCTTGTATCCTTTCTGTCGCAGAGTATTATCAAGAAACTGAACCGATCTTCTATTTTCTTCACGATCTTCTAATGTATCCTTAGAACCACATAGACTAGTGTGGGCAATTCTCAACACATGAGATAGATATAGAGAGAAGAAGAGAAAATAACAAAGTGGCTTAGAAAAGGACTTGTGTTTAGAGAGAATATAAAACTATCAGAAAATCTAACTTGTGACTTATATGTCGTCTCTGAAATCTTCTCTCTAAGCACTCATTTTATAGACTCAATTAGGCCATTTAATTTAATTAAAAAATCAATAAAATAACAGCCATTTTGAAGCCCTAGGTCGAAATTATCATGGGCTATAGGCCCGTGAAATTTCCCATTTGATTATAAGCCCATTGGACTTAAAATCAAGGCCTGTATTATTTTCTATTGATTTAATTAATTAAATAATTATTTAAATCCTTTATCAAATTAATTATTTATAATTTGAACCTTGATTTAAATTTATTTATTAATTTAGATACCAATTTATCTTAATTAATAAATCAGCCATAATTTCTCTTTTCTTCTCAAAATTACACAACTCTGTGAAACTATCCAAAATTGACCTGGTCAACTTTGATAATTCTAATTGATAATTAAATCAATTAATTGAGACTATCTAGATGATTTTATCCAAGGTACAATGGGGACCATGGGCCTATGAAATCAAGCTCCAATAAGTTATCATAAATCTAACAAATAAATTTACTAACTTATTAATTCCTCGTGACTCCACTATAGACTTGGAATTGCACTCTTGAATTCATAGAACGCTCTATAACAAATATAGATACGCTATTAATTATCCATTGTTACAACCATAATTTTCACTCAATCCTCTATAGACGGTCTACAATAGGATAGGACTAAAATACCGTTTTACCCCTCATTGTATTTTATCCTTAAAACACTTAGTTCCTTGTAAATGATATTTCAGTAAACTAATTTAATTACTGAAATGAGATCTCTATCATTTATCACCTTGAACCAAACTAAAAGGAAACCATCGTTTCACTTCTTTATCAGAAGCTATAGATGTTCATATCTATGATTAACACTCCCACTCAATTATACTACCAAGTTCCCAAGATGTAAGTATGGGCTAGTCCGTAGGGTAAGCTGGTAACGAACAAGTCAAAGAACTCAAATAATACAATCAGTTAGAATACTAACCACTCAGAATTGAGATTGAATTGACCTATGGTCAACTATATGATATGACTAGAATAGATAATAACGGTATGTTTACTTATCTTATCAATTGTCAATATCGGCCCTGTCTGATGTAACAAATACATCCGATCTTATCTACTTTGCTAATGTTCTAGAAAGAACATAACACTGTTATGTGTAAGTAGATCATATCGTAGATTGACAAGTCAGTGTAAATCCGATGCACTGACTAATCTTAGGACTAACTTATTTTTGAACATATAATCATATTTATATTCCACTGTGATTACGTCACTATAAATAAGATTAGCTATATACTCGGGATTTAATAGAAGTTTATATTAAACAAATATTCATGAAAATAAAACATGTGAGCAAAGTGATTGACCAAGTCAAAAAATGATTTCTATTCTTTTATTGATAATAAAATGAGATTACAAAGAATTTGAGTTTTAATTATGGCATAAAACCCCAACATAAAGGTCAATAAAGTATTTGAGCAAAACACAAGGGCCAAAATGATATTTTTCCTGAGGATAATAGGAATGAGATGATAACATTTAACAACATTAATTGCAGTGGTTGAAAATTGTTAATTTTAACTTGTTATTGTCTACTATTTTCGAAATTAGTGCTCTAATCAAGAAAAAATTGAAAATTTTAATTTTTTAAAATTAAATAAATAGATGACACAATTAAGTATAATAGGAATTAGATCATAACATTCAATAACATAAATTGGCGCTTGATAACTTTAAATTTTAATTTGAAATTGTACACTAGTTTTAAAATTAGTGTTCAAGAAAAACTTGAATTTTTTATTTATCAAAATAAATAAAAAAATACAAGACAATCAAGGATATAGGAATTAGATAATAACATTTAAAAACATAAAAGGATTGGTTAAAAAAAATAATTTTAATTTATTGCAATCTACTACTTTCGAAATTAGTGTTCTAATCTAGACAAAATTAATTTCTTATGTGTTAAATTGAATAAAAAGATGAGACAAATAAGGATAATAGGAATCAGATAATAACACTAAATAACATAAATGGGGGTTGTTGAATTTTTTTAATTTTAACTTGTTATTGTCTACCAATTTTGAAATTAGTGTTCTAATCAATAAATGATTGACACTTTTATTTGTTAAATTGAATAAAAAGATGAGACAGTTAAATATAATAAGAATTGGATAATAACATTTAACAACATAATTGAGTGGTTGAAAATTTTAAATTTTAATTCGTTATTGCACACTACTTTGGAAATTAGTGTACTAAGCAATAAAAGTTGAATTTTTTTATTTGTTATATTGAATAAAATGATGAAACAATCAAGGATAGAAATTGGATGTGAATTTTTAATAAAATAAATGGGGTGGTTAAAAATTTAAAGTTATAATTTATAATTTCACTCTAACTTGGTAATTTGTGTTCTAACTAAGAAAAAAATAATTTGTATTTGTTAAAGGGAATTTTTAAAAAATATGGCTTTTATACTATCAATGTGCAAAAATATGAGAATTATACTTTTCTTAATTTGTATGGGAAAATTTATTAAAGACAAAATTAAAGTATGTGAAACACAATTAGTAGCTAACTAAAATATAGAAATGCCACATTTTTTATCATAGTTATATTTTCTTTAATTTTGAAGGAGATTTTATTTTATTTTTTTTCAATTTTTTTATTTTTTTCTTTCATTTTTTAATTATTTTTTCAGTTATTTTTTCTTTCACTTTTTCATTTTTCATTTTTTTACCAATTTTTTCCTTTTTCCTTTTTTTTTTCATCCATTTTTCCATTCTTCCTTCTTTTTTCTTCTTTTTTTGTACTTATTTTTTTCTCATTCCATTTTTTTCACACATATTTCAACATTACATAATTATTTTATTATTTTTTATTTATTATCTTTTATTATTGTAATTTTTTTATAGTTTTTTCTACTATATGTAAAAAAATTCAAATCAATTTTTTCAGCATTTTCTTTTTACTGTAACTCTTATAGGAACACCAAAATTTGAAAAGAAAACTAATAAAAATATGAATACGTGAATGAGTAACCAGATACCCTGATGGGAACATTCAAATCTAGAAAAAAAATAATATGAAGAAGATGGCAGAGAAGGGAAAGGGGGTGGATTTGATTTTTTTTTTCTATCTTCAAATTTGTGGAAACTGGTTACCTTCCCGTTATTTGTGTGCATATTTCTGGGGGTAACTTGTTACATTTACGTTCTTTGTGTGTATATTTCTGGGGGTAACTGGTTACCTTCACGTTATGATGTGTGTGTATATTTTTGGGTTCTTTATGGTAACTAGTTACCTATGTTACTAAAATCATAGTTAATTCTTCCTTTTTGTAAGGAAGTGTTCTTCCTCTATTTCATTCAAATTTGATGTTTTTCTTTCATATTTAATATGAGTAACCCGTCACCCCTCTTATGGTAACTGGTTACCCATCTTATGCAGAAGGATACTCATCTCAGGGTAACTAGTTACTCATCCTGGTACATGTTATTTATCCCAGCTTTAGGATTTTTTTTTTTACATAATTGTCAAAGATCATTCAAGTAACTGGTTACCTTACCCAGGATTTGAAAAAAAAAAACGTACAATATAAAAATAAAGAAAAAATGTTTCTAATAAATAAAAATAATAATAAACACAATTCATATCACAAAAAAAAAGATTTTTTTTTTTTTACAAAACAACCAAATAAAAATTTGATATAAAATTAGTTATATAATAATAATACAAAAAAGCAAATAAGCTAAAAAAATCAAATTACAAACATACCCTTCCAAATTAATAAAACTTGATTAAGAGTAAAACTATGATACAAACCAACTTTTGTACAAACATGTGGGAAAATAAACCCATAAAAGTGAAAAATCTTAAAAAAAACCATATTTTTGCACACTCTATTAAAAATCACATATAAAATGTAATTTCCTCTTCGTTAAATTAAAGGAAAAATACTAAATTGTCCCATGTATTTTTATATTTTACTCGATTAGACATTGTGTTTATTAAATTACATTTCAAACCATGTATTTTGCAAAATGGATCAAAATAATCACTTTTGGCCCGATTTTGGTCAAAATAATTTCAAATATAAGATTAATTGTTGGGTCCTCAACGATGCAATCAGTTCAGAGAAGCAGAGAAAGTAGTTGAGGAGTAGATAATGAAATATTATATTTGAAATTATTTTGACCAAAATCAGGTTTAATGAACTATTTTGATATATTTTGCAAAACACAGTCTAAAATATCATTTAACAAAACACAAAACCCAATCAATTGATATTTAATATTATTTAATATATGAGACAACTAATGATAATAGGAATTGTATATTAACATTTAATCCATCATAAAATTAATATTACCGCATAAGAAAAGTCACACAAGATATAACTTGATGTAAAATTATGAAGTTTATCTTTAATTTACTAGATGTAACCAAATCATGTAAATAGAATAATCACTAGACCCACCATATATTATATTCACACATCTACTGTATGCAAGAATGATGGTAGAAATTGATTTACACTTTTTGATTTTAAAAGAGGTAGACAGATGAAATATGATGATAGTTGTTGGAGGTGAGTGAACTTACATCACTTATCTAGATAGATTCTAGACGATAACTACAGAATAAAAAACAAAAAAACCAAGGGAGAAACCAAGTGCAAACCCAAAAAGGCAATCATACTTTGACAAGAAGAAGAACTTGCACAACACTACTTGAAAACCTCAAACATGAAGGAGAAACACCAAAATAACTTATACATGAGGAGTATCATTGTCTAAATTCTCTTTTTTGTAGCCCACTTACCATTGATGCTTGAGTCTTTTTTTAAGAGGAAAGAGAATTGTAATTGAATAAGCTTTGGAAATTCACAAGATAAGCACTTTCTTAATGAATTCATTGGATAATTTTTTATTTTATTTTGGAGGCTAGAGAGAGAGAAAAAGTTGAGAAGTATGATCAAGATTTCAAAACTCTAAAATACTACTATTATAGTGTAGGCACTGTTAGAGATAAATATATTGTCTCAATGGAAATAAAAAAGACTATTACAACTCTAGACAAAAAGATACAAATGACAAGATGATTGATTAAATAAGTTATAACTCTATTGTAAAAGTACAAATAAATATAGAAAGAAGAAGATGAAGAGAATAATAGAAACAACAACTTTATGACAAAAGTTACAAGTAGACTACAAGATGTAGAAGAAAGTACAACTCTATAGCAAAAAGATATAACTAAACATAAAAAGGAAATAGAAGAAAGATAACAAAATAATAGAAGAAATAATATAAGAACAAGAATTAGAATAAAGAAGTAAAGCTCTCTCACTCATACAACCAAAGTGAAGAGCATTGATGATCACCAACTTGAACAAGGTTTACAACCTTTGTCCAAAAACTTATTTCCCCTATCTCAAGCACTAAGGGAACTCTCACAAATTGAAAATAGCTCTCTGGAATAAACAAGCCTCTTTGGTGAATTTCTAGCCAAGTGTTCTAGTGGATTGAAAATTGTGTGTCATATAAGTGAGCAATAGGCTCCTATTTATAGAGTATTGAGACACCATTTGAATTTGAAATTCCACCAACCCCCATGGATGTTACCAATGTTTAATTGGATGTTTTTATGAAATTTAAAATGGATATTTAGAAGTTACTTGAGTGTTGGAAACGCTCAAATTTGGAGAAAATCAAAATTGGAATAGGCCGTCAGCACTCCAGGCCGTGGTCGCCGGCTTCTGTCCCCCAGGCCTCAGCCATGGATAACAGTGGACACAACCACAGTGCGTTTCGACCTCCCAATTTTTCATACTTTTCCAAGACATTCCAAATACATTCCCACTTGATTTTGTAACTTCCATACACTTTATGGGAGTTAAAGTTACATCTCCAACAACTATATCACTTATGACCTTGTGAAATTCAAACTCAAATTTGTAACATACAATCTATACATTATTGGGTAATATTTGGGAGTTACAGATTTGTAACTTATTTTTTATTCCAAATATGTTACACTTGGATATACACACTATCCAAAATGTAACTCTCATATATATATATATATATATTATGTTACAATATGTGACAACACTTTGTCACATTATTTAATCTAGACATTTATTATATAAATAATATAACATTCCCCCACTAGATTAAATAACTCACCTTTAGTAACACTTATTTAATAAATCAAACATTATATTTAAAATATAACATTTCCCCCACTTGATTAAATAATTACTCTCTCTTATAGAAGCCATTGCATTGGTGCATAAAGTAAAGTGTTTTTCAACTCGAACTTTACTATAGTGTAATTACCACAAAGTTTTTTAAAAAATTGGTTGCATTAGGCATTGAACAAACTTTTTTTAATAACAAACGTGTGATAACACACACACACACACACACCTTTTCTATGTTCACTTAAGACCTCTATGTCTCGCTTTGCATCGTTAATGACCATGTGCACTTTCCATTCATGGACCTTCTTAAGAATACTCCCAATTCTCATGAGGGGCGACACCACCCCTAGGTCCATACACGTAGAACTCTTAAAGTATTTTGTTACCCTAAAATATTTGTCTTCTCAAAGACTGAGTTCTATTAAAAAACCTCTCTGTTTTAACCCTAAATTTTGTAACTCACAAGTACTCATATCTAAGATGGGATTATTTTGAGTACTACTAATATTCACTAGATTGACTTGTTATTACCTATTGAACCTAACACTAGTTAATTAACTAGTATTAAGATAGGTTACCATCAATCGTGAATCTCTTTAGGCAGTTTAAGTCACATCCCTCGAGATGAGGTATCCTCCAAGTTTTCACTTATTATCACATAGGATATTGAGATGAGTCCTATTTGAATCAATTCCCTTGCATATCTGTGTCTTAGACTAATGTGTCTAGACTTCCGGTTATACACATCGATGTATGCCCAAGCCAATGTTGCTTGGCTATCACAATGTATCGATATAGTGGATACATTCTCTTTGATTAGAGGTATCTCCATCAGGAGATCCCTTAACCATTCGACCTCTCTGCTGGTGGGAGCTAGATCTATGAACTTCGCTTTCATAGTAGAGTGAGATATATGGGTTTGTTTATTGGAACTCCAATAAAGTGCACCCCACCAAGTGTAAATACCCAACCAGTGGTAGACAAGTTGTCCCCAAGATTGGATATCAAATTTGCATCTGCATACCCTTCTAAGATTGAAGGAAATTTTGAGTAGTGAAGGATTAGTCATTTGGTTTTCTTAAGATAACCTTGGACTCTCCCAATAGCCTTCCAATGATCCACACTTGGATTACTTGTAAACCTACTAAGCTTACTTACCGCAAATGCTATATCATGTCTAATACACTAGGCGACATACGCAAGACTCCCTATAGCACTTACGTACTCCAATGGTGAGAGTCCATGTAACGCCCTACTTCCTTAGAGCCGTTACTAAGTGAGTTTAAAAACGTGCTTTCAACTCGCAAATCGAGGTTTTAAGTCAAACAATGTACTTAAGCCATAAACAGAGGAAAAACCTTAGAAATAGTAATTTCCATAGAAAATCATAAAAGGTTTACACTTGGGATCCCGAAATACAGTTTAGAAAATGTTTACAACATATTAATTAAACCAAGTCGACTAGACGACAAAATTAGAGTTTGTTTACAAGCATCTCCCAAAATCCTCTGGCCGTGGTAGCCAAGCTGGCCAAACATGTACACGCCGCCCCACGCCTGCTATACTCATGGTTGGTTGATCTTCTCTTTACCCTTACCTGCACCACAGAGCATCTGTGAGCCGAAGCCCAGCAAGAGAACCCACAAACAGATAACATATGCAACACATATATCACGCATATAAATAGGCCACCAATTGGATAAACACATACGGCCTAGCCGTCCCAGGCGTTTACCAAGCCCTGGATTTGCGGACCACGCCGTGAGGATATCCCAGGTATCCTTCTAGGGACTCGCCCTGGCAACTCACACTCCACGTGTTTAACGCCGCTCCCGGCCCCTTGCCGTTCTCGGCCTTGCACTCAACGTACCCAATGCCGTTTCCGGCCCTTCGCCGTTCTCGGTCTACACCGTTCCCGGCTCAAGTCGACCATTCACATCATAATACACATAGCATAACAAGCACGTATAAAATTCTAGCATAATCGGATAAAGGGCTACGCCCCACAATTCTAACATATTAGGCTCGGCCCTGCATGTCAATCCACTCAAACACACTGGGCTCAGCCCTGCACACAAGCTCTATGGGAACAAGGGTTCTCTTACCTGAGTTCCGAGCTTTCTGAGCACCGATGCCCCGAGCACAGTCCTCCAACATGAGCCTCGCCGAAACCCTAGTCACAACACATTAACAATGTCCATCCATCAAATTCTAATCCAACAAATAACTTAGAGCCATAACCCTAACCTCCAGGTCCTTGAATTCTATCAATCCGGGTGATATAATCCATCCCGAGCTTTACCCCTTGAGTTCCCAAGCCTAAAATACCCTTAAAACTCAAACTGGCACAAAGGGTCGCGGCCCCACCCACAAGAGCCACGGCTAGCCTCGAAACAGAGGCTAGCACCTCACTGACCCCCACACGGGCCACGGCGCGCATGAGCTTCTCGACCTCCCATGGCCGCGTGCGCACACGGGCCGCAGCTCTCACCTCTGAACCCAGATTTTCCACCATTTTTCCACACCTTTCCTCAAGCCAATTCACCCAAAACTCACCTATCAAACCTAGATATTTAACACATACATACCAGCTCAATATCAACACTAAAACCCCACCAAAATCTGCTCCAAAACCCAACTAAAATACTCAAGAACATATCAAACTTAACTAGCATGCATATTCTAGCAAATCAGTAACAATTCTCAACATAATCCCAACAATTAAAGCTTACCTTGCTGAATTCTATCCCTGTAGTTGATCCTCAATCCTCAAGCTTTAAGCTCCTAAGTTTCCTCAGCCCAATCCCTTGCTTAAGCTAGCTTGCACCAAAAATTCCCTTTGATATGCCTTAGAGAATGAAGGAGAGAAAGATGTAAATGGTGAGATGCAATCCTTAGCTCAGAAGGAGAAGTATAGAGGTCTGTTTCCCAAAGCTTCTAAGTAAATCCTCCTTTTTGTTTTATTCAGCTTAAGTCTATATGGTTTACCTCAAGGCTCGGGGTACCAAAACATCCCCGAGGGCAAAATGGTAAATTTCCCCAATATTCTCGCCTAGACATTCTATCCTTAAATATATCTCCAAATATTTATTTTCATGTCCCGATAATCCCATAACACACCCAGTACCCAAATTACCCCTCGACTCGCCCCGAGTCGGAATCTCAACCCCGTTGTGACTCTCTGGCTAACCGCTACCCAGGACTATCTCGGATCGTGCTGCACAGACGTATCACATATATATAACATATATCACATTCATGCCCCTAATATCCAGACGGGGCCCACATGCACATTTAACTCACTAAACATGCATCACTATCATATATCCACATTAATTCACCCATTAACACATTAAAGCATAATAAATCATTTATTGCCCTCCAGGCACACTAATCAGGCCTTAAGCCCGATTAGCAAATTCGGGTCGTTACAACTATCCCCTCCTTACGGAAATTTTGTCCTCGAAATTACCTGAACAACTCAGGATACCGTTCCCTCATCTCTGTCTCAAGTTCCCCCGTCGCCTCCTCAATCTTGCTGTTTCTCCATAGCACTTTCACCAAGGCGATGGTCTTGCTCCGCAAGACTTTATGCTATCCCCTCCTTAATATAGTTTTGTCCTTGAAATTTACTTGAGCACATCAGGCTGTATACCTCATACTTCTGATGATAATTCCCAAGGTCCAGTGCCTTTACTCTTAATCATTAGTAATACCCATGCGCGAGAACAATCTTGTTCCACAAGATCTTGTTTGATAACCATACTTTCTTTAACTTTTACTTATACATCAAATCTACAGAACTCCAGTGTCTGCTTGGTTCACATCAGTCTCTTCGCCGATTATTCTCAATGTCAAAATACTTATGAATCATCATCCTTACCAGGATAAGATCAAATTCTAGACCTGCGGCCAAGTCCTTAGTATGACTTTAGAACTTTTATCAAAACGAAAGTCATAACTCCCATTCTGGAACCCCATACTCCAAAGTTAACAGTTTACAGGTTCCTATAAACTTTCAGATAGGCAGACATCCCCTGCCTTAAGAATTCCAACATCCTTTTTGCTTTTCCTCTGAATTCTTACTGAATTGTAGTGTCCACTAACTCTTAATTCTCTGCTTTTATCTTACCAAGTCTTATGCCTTGTCACCTTAGCTGTACTCCAGCATCCAATACTGTGACTGTCTCATCAAAGAATACACTTCCCTTGATACTCTAAAAGTTACACATTCAATGCTTAAACCCTTAACATAATTGTCAAGCCCTCAGATTGATATCCTTTATGCAATCAATCAGTAATTCCAGATTACTACTCTGTTTTCTTCGATCTCAGGTCCCTTTCCATAACTTAGAAACTATAGGGTCTCAATTCATCATTACCGATGCCCTATTTCATTACTAATTTATACAAACCAAAGTATGCTATCTTATTCAGCTGAGTTACAACTGCTCCCCTGATCCATCACCTTATTTACAGTCTAATGTGATCCATCATCGTATTATTTTACTTTTCAATATTCGAGTATCTCAGGTTCTTCCATCAGCTAAAACCTCCCAGTACCACAAACCCTAGGAGGTGAAACAACACCCACTTATAATTCCCATCTCCATACCAAATTCTCTTTGGCCCATTTATCTGGTTCTTGTACCTTATCTTGTATAACACTCGTAGGGTTCTTCCCTGTTTCCACAAAACCAAAGCTTTGGATTCCATTATCCAAAGAAAACATATGTGTCCACCACCACACACTAACACTATACCAGTTTCAATCATTATCCTGTCCATTCCATTGTAACCTGTGGCGCTCTTCTAACTGACACGCACACCTTCCAAGTAAGAGATCCACCTCATATTAAATCTCCTCCTCATACAGTCGAAGACTTATAACATCAACCTTCCATCTGTTGCGTTCCACTAAATTTCAGTCTCAAGATTATCTTTCTTACTAACAACCCAACACTCAAGTACCTTATGCTATGCATAACTGTCAACTTAACATTCCAAGTATATCAACCATGTTCCATTCTTTCACCTCCCGCGAGGTTCGACCCATCCTCGCCCCAATCTGAGCCTGGGCGTGCCCAACCTGTGGTGCACTCCCATGGTTCCATACCTTCATCATAGATTAGGTCCTTTATGCTATCCCTCTATACTTAACCATAACACACACATATTTCTGCATCACCAGATACCAATCAACTCTTGCCTTGTCTTCTGAATTCTGATTTGACACACATATTTTACGCACTTGATTTTGTAAAAAATTTATTTAAGTTAAAGTTATGTTTTATTTTTCAAACAATGGGATCCCATACCCCACATTTATATATATTTCAACTTTTACTTTATAGTCTTTAATAAAGTTATGAATGTTTCATATGTATGTTTTCTTAAGAATAGTGTCTATGTCTAGTAGTTTTAATGGTCCAAAGTCTTAGAATAAGTTGGGTCATTACAAATGGAGCCACCACTCTTCCTTCATTCTTCTCTAGTTTTACATTATGGTTGAAAGGAGAATTGGTATCGCCTTGACATGGTTAAATTTTTTCAATAATTTCTCAACATAGTGGGCTTGTCCCAAAGAAAATCCCCCACTATTTTTCTTCACTTTGATACCAAGTATGGTATCAACTTCTCTAAGATCTTTCATCTTGAAGGTTGATGATAGAAACCTCTTCGTTTCTACTATCCCTTTCATGTTATCACTTAAGATAAGCATGCCATCCACATATAGGGAAACAATGATCACATATCCCTTACAAGTTTTGGAATAAAAACACTTGTCTCCATTGTTATACCTAAATCCATTAGACAAAATGTTCGATCGAATTTCACATGCCATTGCTTTTGAGCTTGTTTCAATCCATATAAGGATTTTACAAGTCTACATACTTTATGTTCATATTTTTGTAGGAAAAACCCTTCAGGTTGTTCCATATAAACCTCCTCATTGAGGTCACCATTAAGGAATGCCATTTTGACATCCATTTGATGAATATACAAGTTGTGTATAGAAGCCAAAGCGAACAAAATTCTTATAGAAGTTATTCTTGCAACAAGCTTGTAGATATCAAAATAATCAATACTGTCCTTTTGCCTAAACTATTTAGCTAA
Organism: Humulus lupulus; assembly: GCF_963169125.1. Classification (NCBI taxonomy): domain Eukaryota; kingdom Viridiplantae; phylum Streptophyta; class Magnoliopsida; order Rosales; family Cannabaceae; genus Humulus; species Humulus lupulus. Next base: position 149,811,638 of record NC_084798.1, on the reverse strand, counting down.
TAATCAAGTTTTAAAGGCTTGGATAGTGCCATCAGTGTGATATTTATTCCTAAATACCCACTTACATTCAATTGGCTTAGACCCCGGTGGGAGGTCTACCAAATCCCAAGTGTTATTGGAAAATATAGAATCCATCTCATCATTGATGACCTCTTTCCTGAATGCACTATCTCTAGATTGCATGGCTACTCTATAAGTCTTAGGATCATCCTCAACGAGAAGTACAGTTGGAATTTTCCTAATGACTTATTCCATATTTCCTTCTACCATGTAGAAAGAAATTCGTTGAGAATCTATCTCATCCTATAACGACCCGAATTTACTAATAAGGCTTAAGGGCCTTGATTAGTGTGCCGGGAGGGCATAACAGGATTAAATGTGTTCTAATGATTAAATGCATGTTATATGATTATTTGAATATATGTGATGCATGACTATGTGTACTAGTATGCATGTAGGCCCTGATTAGGTAAGAAGGGCATAATCGTAATTTTGGCCTGTTGAGGCATAACTATATATATTTGTGATAAATTGATAAGACCACATTATTATGTGGATATATTTGTAATTTGTGACTTGAGGCGATCCTAGTGAGCGGTTCAGCGAAAAAGTTACGGAAGGGATTTATACCCGGCTTGGGGCGAGCCTGGGGGGTAATTATGGGAATTTAGAGAATATATTGGGGTCAATTTTGACATTGAGGAATATAATTGGTGATTAGTTAGGTGTCGGGAAGTAAGCGGTTAATATTAGAGACGCTTGAGGAATTAGCGAGAATTGGGTGAAATGACCAAAATGCCCCTAGGTGGATTAAGAGGCTTAGAAATAAAGGGAGGGTATTGTGGTCATTTTACTTACAAAGGATAAGTGCAATTAGGCTTTTTACCTCAGTTGAATAAGTAGAAGGATTTGGAAGTCTGAAGGAAAAGAAAGGAAAAGGAAAAAAAAAGGAATTGGAAGTCTTTTTCTCTCTTATTCGGTTGGAGGTCTCTTCTCCATTTCTTGAGGTTTCTTGGAGCAAAATTCAGAGGGAGTCTAGGCAGGAGCTTGAGGCTAAGGTCTCTGTTCTGGTTTGAGGTATTGGCAGGGGATACTCATCATTTGAGGTAAGGTTCAAGGTAGTTTTTAGTTTCTAGTTCTTGGTATTGTTGTGGATTTTGAGCTGAGATTTGGTAGGGAATTCTAGGGAAATTGGAGCTGAGCTTTGAGGAGGTGAAGGCCAAGATAGTGAGGAGGATAAACTAGGCTAAGCTCATCCATCAAAGGTAAGAAATTCTAGCTTTTAAGCTTTGTGAATTCTGTGGTTTTGTTGAGTTTCTGAGCTTTGGGTTCAGCCATGGTGATTTCCTTGATTTGGGGTGCATGTGTTTGAGTTATGTGTAGTTGGGATGTTTGGGATGAGTGGAGGATGTTGGAAGGATTGCTTTGAAGTTTGTTTGAGGTTTGGTTGAGTTTGGAGTAGGTTTGGCTCGGGAAAATTCGAAGGAGAAAAGTTGTGCAGGGCTGTGCTGTGACAAGCGCTACAACGCTAGTCACTAGGCGTTGTAGCGTTAGGCCCTGAAGTTTCTGAGCCTTTTGGCTCTGTTTGTAGTGCTGTAGCGCTCTCCGTAGAGCGATGTAGCGCTCCCCTATTTCCAAAAAGGGGTTTTTGGGTTATTTTCAAGGGTCTTTGCTCGGGGGTTCGGGGTTTGATTCCACCACCCCGTATGGTGGAATTAGGGCTTCCTGAGGGGTCTCGGGATTGGTGCCGAGGCTAGGTATTGGACTTGAGGTTTGGCGATGATTCTGATCTATGGTTGTGACTAGGTGTGCGCTAGGGCTCAAGAGGGATCGTTCTTGAGGATCAATTGAACAAAGCTAGCGAATCTAAAGGTAAGAAAACTGCACCCGGTTATGTGTTTGTGATGGGACTAAGAGCTCCCTATATTTGTATGATGTCATAGATGTTATTATGCCATGGGACATGTGATAAACGACCTAAGAGTGACGTAAATTATACTTGCGCATAGGGCGCGGCTCGGCCACTGGTAGCCGGGGACAGCTTAATATTCACTGAGCTCGGTTTAAGCGGGCCAAAGTCAGTGGGATAAATAGATGGTGTGGCCTAAGGGTGTTAACCCTAGTTATCATATGTGGATTGATTATTGATATGAAATGATATACTTGGTATGCTGAATACTTGATTAACATGAATGCTTAGACGGTTGAGTACATGCTTATGTGGTATGAGTTATCTGATTGTCTGTTGAATGATTGCGCTCTATTATTGTGTTTTCTTGCTGGGCCTTGGCTCACGGGTGCTACGTGGTGCAGGTAAAGGTAAAGGAAAGTTGGACCAACCTTGAGGTGGAGAGCTGCGGGGCTGAATGTACATAGTCAGCTGTTCGACCGCCATGGCCGATGAGTAGAACAGGACAAGAAAAGCCTATTTGTCTGTTTTGCCCTAGAATGGCTAGTATCTGTATTTAAATCTTGAATCTTTTATAAACAGTCTTTAACTTATTTCTTTATGGATCCCATGTAAAAATAAAATGTTTATTTATAAGAAATGCAGCTTTTTAGACCAAAATCTTTTAACCTTAGTTCAACTATAGTTTCAGTAACATGTTTCTAAATAAATGACTTGGTTAGCAAGCCTTGCACCTTTATAAACACACAGTGTAATGGTCTTGGGTACCAGGGCGTTACAACTTGGTATCAGAGCGTCCTAGGTTTAAGGGTTCCTGAAGACTGGCTGGACATGTACATTCACCGCGAAAGCCAAGCTCGACACAGGGTTTGGTAAATTGTGTATACATGACTGTGTGTTTAAATGATTTGAATGAGATATGATTGTGATATCTGCTTGATTAATAGGGAGCATGAGATACTAATAGGGCATGGCCCTTGACTATTGCATGATGATTTTGAGGCGTGCTTATTAGCACTGCTATGCATGTGAATGAATATTTGAATAAATTGCTATATCTTGATTGCTTGTGAAGTTTGGGGTTCTACCGGTGGATCACGAAAGGATTATTACCCTGTCATCATGGTTTGATTGCCGAGTCGTTGATTGCAGATTGACTTAGATAATTATGCGTCCAAGAAAATCTACACGACTTGCCGACAGGTCTGAGACTAGAGATGATGACTAGGGCCAGACCCCTCCGCCAGTCCCTGAGAACTGGGAACAACTTATGGTAGACATGCAGGCTCGGCTACAGAGCCAAGATGAATAGATCCGGATTCTGCGGGAGTAGGCTCCATCAGGGAGTGTTGCCCCCATTGTGCCACATGCAGTGGTACTTGTTGTACAGCCAGTAGAGGTTGGGAATAGATGGGAACCGTTATATGAGCGGTTCAGGAAACAACAGCCCCCGGTCTTTGAAGGAGGACCTGATCCACTAAAAGCTGAACAGTGGATGACCATGATTACTACCATTCTGGATTTTATGAGGGTAGAGGGATATGATAGAGTGGCCTGTGCCACATATATGCTGAGAGAGGATGCCCGAATCTGGTGGGAGGTGGCATCACAGACCAGAGATGTTATTACTTTGACTTGGGAAGGATTCAAGGACCTATTCAGTTAGAAGTACTATAATGTTGCCATCAGGGCAGCGAATGTAAATGAGTTGGTGAGGCTGGTTCAGGGAAGCATGACAGTTACAGAATATGCCTTAAAGTTTGACAGACTTGCGAAATTCGCACCAGATCTTATGCCTACTGATGCAACTAGGCAAGACAGATTTATTAGAGGGCTTAATGCGATGATAGCCCAAGATGTGAGAATTACAACAGTTCCTGGAGGGACAACTTATGCCCAGGATGTGGAGAAGGCTCTTTCCGCTGAGGAAGCGGAGAATAAGATATGGAGAGAGAGTGCAGTAAGACGGGAGGGCCGCAGGGCGGTGCCTTCGTATTCTGGTTCTGGTAGGGGCAGAGGCCCCAGTGATTTAAAGAGGAAGACCCCTGATGCTTCGACCACTCCTGGTCTTGATAGGAGAGGTCAGGGTACTCAGGGTGGTCGTCCGGGAGGCGGTGATACATGGAGGACTTATCCTGAGTGCACGAGGTGCAAAAGACGCCATTCGGGCGAATGTCTGGCTAAGGCCTGTTATGTGTGCGGGGTGGTGGGACATCTTAAGAAAGACTGTCCGATAATGAAGAAGGGAGATGCGGGGAAGATGGACGACTTGACTCCAGCTCGAGTGTTCACTCTGACGGAGGCAGAGGCCGAGGCTAGCCCCTCGGTAGTGACAGGTCAGCTTTCTAGCGCTGGCATTCCTTTTACTGTATTGATTGACTCTGGTGCTACGCATTCGTTTATTTCTAGTAAGGAGATTGATAGATTGTGTAGCCCTAGTGAGTATTGTACTTCAGGGTTTGGGACTATTTTGCCTACAGGGGAACTGGTGGTATTTAGGAGGTGGATTAGAGCACTGCCAGTGATAGTAGATGGTATAGAGTTGTCAATAGATTTGATTGAGTTGAGTATGGAGGACTTCGACATGATTTTGGATATGGATTGGCTAGTTAGATATGGAGTACTATTGACTGCAGAAAGAAGATGGTGACCTTTGAGCTAGGGGCGAGGACCCCTTTGTTTTTGTGGGAGCGGTGCATGGACCCCGCGTACCCAGGATATCAGCACTGAGAGCCAGAGATCTGCTACAAGGAGGGTGTATAGGTTTTCTGGCAAGCATGGTGGATACCACCAGAGTTTTACCAGTAGGACCGGAAGAGACCAGATTGGTTTGCGAGTTCTTGGATATGTTCCCTGAGGACTTGCCGGGGTTGCCGCCGCGTAGAGAGATTCAGTTTTTCATTGAGTTGGCGCCAGGGAAAGAGCCAGTGTCGAAGGCACCGTATAGGATGGCACCGGCGGAACTGAAAGAATTGAAGATACAGTTGCAGGAACTTCTGGATTTGAGATTCATCAGGCCTAGTTACTCGCCATGGGGTGTTCCAATTTTGTTTGTGAAGAAGAAGGACGGGACTTTGAGAATGTGCATAGACTACAGGGAATTGAACAAGTTGACCATCAAGAATAAGTACCCCTACCAAGGATTGACGACTTGTTTGATCAGCTGCAGGGTAAGACGGTGTTCTCAAAAATTGATCTTCGATCTGGTTATCACCCGCTGAGGATCAAGGACGAGGACATACTGAAGATGGCCTTCCGAACGAGGTGCGGGCACTATGAGTTCCTGATCATGTCGTTTGGTTTGACCAGTGCCCCAGCAGCCTTCATGGACCTAATGAACAGGGTGTTCAAGGACTTTTTGGATCAGTTCGTAATTGTCTTCATCGACGACATCTTAGTGTACTCCAGCTCAGAGGCAGAGCATGAGATTCATCTTCAACAGGTTTTGGAGAGATTGAGGGAGCATCAGTTGTATGCCATGTTTAAGAAATGTGAATTTTGGCTACCAAAAGTGCATTCCTTGGACATATCATGGGTGTAGATGGGATTAAGGTAGATCCATCTAAGGTAAAGGCAGTTAGGGATTGACCGAGGCCAAGGAACGCCTCGGAGGTGCGGAGTTTTCTTGGTCTAGTAGGTTACTACAGACGGTTCGTAGAGGGCTTCTCGAAGATAGCGGCACTGATGACAGAACTGACACGAAAGAATGTGAAGTTTATCTGGTCAGACAAGTGTTAGGACAGTTTCCAAGAGCTGAAACGATGACTTATTTCTGCGTCTGTGTTGAGTCTTCCTTCGGGGGAAGGGAAGTTTGTTGTTTACTGCGATGCATCGAGGTTGGGTTTAGGCTGTGTGTTGATGCAGAATGAGAAGGTCATATCTTATGCATCACGATAGATGAAGGAGTATGAGTAGTGGTATCCTACCCATGATTTGGAGTTAGCAGCGGTGGTATTCGCACTGAAGATTTGGCGACATTACTTGTATGGGGAGAAGTGCGAGGTGTACACTGACCATAAGAGCCTAAAGTATTTCTTTACACAGAAGGACCTGAACATGAGACAGAGGCGTTGGCTAGAGTTGGTGAAAGACTTTGATTGTGATATTTTGTACCATCCGGGGAAAGCTAACGTAGTGGCGGATGCATTGAGCCGGAGGGGCCCAGGTCAGTTATACAATTCCACCCAGATCTCGAGAGAATTAGCTGATGAGATGGTCAGGGCAGGGATATAATTGGTGGTAGGGCGGTTGGCCAATATTACTCTACAGTCGACCCTGCTAGAGCGGATTAAAGAGGGACAGTTGGTAGACGCTCAGTTACAAGAGGTTAGAGAGAATGTCTTAGCGGGAGTAGCTAAGGACTATTCTATTTCTGAGGTTGGGTTGCTTCAGTATCAGGGAAGAATTTGTGTTCTAGCTGATGAAGGGATCAGACGAGAGATACTGGATGAGTCTTATACGACGCTGTACTCACTTCATCCGGGTACCACGAAGATGTACCAGGATCTACGGATGTTATATTGGTGGCCCGGAATGAAGAAGGATATGGTGGAGTACGTAGCCAGATGTTTAACTTGTCAACATGTGAAAGCTTAGCATCAGCGACCAGCAGGGTTGCTTCAACCTTTGGGTACTCCCAAGTGGAAATGGGAGGATATTACGATGGATTTCGTGGGAGGTTTACCCAGAACTATGGGGCTTCATGACTCGGTGTGGGTGATAGTGGACAGATACACCAAGTCAGCCCATTTTCTTCCAATGAAGTCGACATATACTGTGGATCAGTATGCTGAGTTGTATGTGAGGGAGATCGTACATCTCCATGGGGTTCCTAAGTCTATAGTGTCAGACCGGGATCCTATCTTTACTTCCAAGTTTTGGGGTGGTTTGCAGAAAGTTATGGGGACTCAGCTGAAGTTCAATACAGCCTTTCATCCTCAGACTGATGGACAGTTTGAGAGGACGATTCAGGTGTTGGAAGATATGCTTAGAGCGTGTGTGATCGTCTTTGAGGGATCATGGAGTAAGTATCTTCCGTTGATTGAATTTTCGTATAACAATAGTTATCAATCAATTATGAAGTGGCTCCCTACGAGATGCTATATGGGAGGAAGTGCAGATCACCCATTCATTGGGATGAGATGGGTGAGAGGAAGTATTTGGGACCAGATATGGTTCAGAGGACAAGTGAAGCTATAGAGAAGATTCGAGCTAGGATGCTCACCTCGCAGAGCAGACAGAAAAGCTACGCTGATCCCAAGCGTAGGGATGTGGAGTTCCAGGTTGGGGACCACGTGTTTCTCCAAGTTTCACCGTTGCGAGGGGCGAGGAGGTTTGGAAAGAAGGGCAAGCTAAACCCTAGGTTCATTAGACCTTTTGAGATCCTGGAAAGGATCGGACAGGTGGCTTACAGGTTAGCCTTGCCACCATCGTTGTCAGGAGTCCATGACGTATTCCATGTTTCTATGCTCCGGAAGTACGTTTCAGATGCGACTCATGTGTTGAGATATGAAGACTTGGAATTGCAGACAGATTTGGCTTATGAGGAGCAATCGGTTCAGATTTTGGATCGAAAAGATAAAGTACTACGGAATAAGACGATTCCTCTTGTTAAGGTGTTGTGGAGGAATAGTAGGGTTGAGGAGGTGACCTGGGAGCTTGAGACAGCCATGCGAGATTAGTATCCCGAGTTATTCAGGTAAATTTTGAGGACGAAATTCTCATTAGGAGGGGATAGTTGTAACGACCCGAATTTACTAATAAGGCTTAAGGGCCTTGATTAGTGTGCCGGGAGGACATAACAGGATTAAATGTGATCTAATGATTAAACGCATGTTATATGATTATTTGAATATCTGTGATGCATGACTATGTGTAGTAGTATGCATGTGGGCCCTGATTAGGTTAGAAGGGCATAATCGTAATTTTGGCCCGTTGAGGGTATAACTGTATATATTTGTGATAAATTGATGAGACAACATTATTATGTGGATATATTAGTAATCTGTGACTCGAGGCGATCCTAGTGAGCGGTTCAGCGAAAACGTTACGGCAGGGATTTATACCCGGCTCAGGGCGAGCCTGGGGGTAATTCTGGAAATTTAGAGAATATATTGGTGTCAATTTTGACATTGAGGAATATAATTGGTGATTAGTTAGGTGTCGGGAAGTAAGCAGTAAATATTAAAGACGCTTGAGGAATTAGCAGGAATTGGGTGAAATGTCCAAAATGCCCCTAGGTGGATTAAGAGGCTTAGAAATAAAGGGAGGGTATTGTGGTCATTTGGCTTACAAAGGATAAGTGCAATTAGGCTTTTTACCTCAGTGGAATAAGTAGAAGGATTTGGAAGTCTGAAGGAAAAGAAAGGAAAAGGAAAAAAAGGGAATTGGAAGTCTTTTTCTCTCTCATTCCGTTGGAGGTCTCTTCTCCATTTCTTGAGGTTTCTTGGAGCAAAATTCAGAGGGAGTCTAGGCAGGAGCTTGAGGCTAAGGTCTTTGGTCTGATTTGAGGTATTGGCAGGGGATACTCATCATTTGAGGTAAGGTTCAAGGTAGTTTTCAGTTTCTAGTTCTTGGTATTGTTGTGGATTTTGCGCTGGGTTTTGGTGGGGAATTCTAGGGAAATTGGAGCTGAGCTTTGAGGAGGTGAAGGCCAAGATAGTGAGGAGGATAACCTAGGCTAAGCTCATCCATCAAAGGTAAGAAAATCTAGCTTTTAAGCTTTGTGAATTCTGTGGTTTTGTTGAGTTTCTGAGCTTTGGGTTTAGCCATGGTGATTTCCTTGATTTGGGGTGCATGTGTTTGAGTTATGTGTAGTTGGGATGTTTGGGATGAGTGGAGGAAGTTGGAAGGCTTGCTTTGAAGTTTGTTTGAGGTTTGGTTGAGTTTGGAGTAGGTTTGGCTCGGGAAAATTCGAAGGAGAAAAGTTGTGCAGGGCTGTGCTGTGACTAGCGCTACAGCGCTAGGCACTGGGCCCTGTAGCGCTAGGCCCTGAAGTTTCTGAGCCTTTTGGCTTTGTTTGTAGCGCTGCAGCGCTCTCCTTAGAGCATTGTAGCGCTACCCTGTTTCCAGAAAGGGGTTTTTGGGTTATTTTCAAGGGTCTTTGCTCGGGGGTTCGGGATTTGATTCCACCACCCTGTTTGGTGGAATTAGGACTTCCCGAGGGCTCGGGATTGGTCCCGAGGCTAGGTTTTGGACTTGAGGTTTGGTGATGATTATGATCTATGGTTGTGACTAGGTGTGCACTAGGGCTAAAGTGGGATCATTCTTGAGGATCAATTGAACAAAGCTAGCGAATCTAAAGGTAAGAAAACTGCACCCGGTTATGTGTTTGTGATGGGACTAAGAGCTGCCTATATATGCATGATGTCATAGATGTTATTATTCCATGGGACATGTGATAAATGGCCTAAGAGTGATGTAAATTATACTTGCGCACAGGGCATGGCTCGGCCACTGGTAGCCGAGGACAACTTAATATCCACTGAGCTCGGTTTAAGCGGTCCGGAGTCAGTGGGATAAATAGAGGGTGTGGCTTAAGGGCATTAACCCTAGTTATCATATGTGGATTGATTATTGATATGAAATGATATACTTGGTATGCTGAATACTTGATTAACACGAATGCTTAGACGGTTGAGTACATGCTTATGCGGTATGAGTTATCTGATTGTCTGTTGAATGATTGTGCTCTGTTATTGTGTTTTCTTGCTGGGCCTTGTCTCACGGGTGCTACGTGGTGCATGTAAAAACAAAGGCAAGTTGGACCAACCTTGAGGTGGAGAGCTGCGGGGCTGAATGTACATAGTCGTTGTTCGACCGCTACAACCGAGGAGTAGAACAGGACAAGAAAAGCCTATTTGTCTGTTTTGCCTTAGAATGGCTAGTATTTGTATTTAAATCTGGACTCTTTTGTAAACACTCTTTAACTTATTTCTTTTAGGATCCCATGTAAAAAGAAAATGTTTATTTATAAGAAATGCAACTTTTGAGACCAAATATTTTTAACCCTAGTTCAACTATAGTTTCAGTAACACATTTCTAACTAAATGACTTGGTTAGCAAGTCTTGCACCTTTATAAACACACAGTGTAACGGTCTTGGCTATCCAGGGAGTTACACATCCAATCCTAGGCTTTTCTCTTTTCTAGCTCTTTGACTTCTTCTAAGTTCAATGGGTTGCTTTACATTCCTTTGAGATTTCTCCTCTCGAGAATCATTTTTGAAAGTAGATGCTTGAGAATTGTTATCATATAATAAATTCTCCTTTAGAGATGTTGAAGCTGGAGAATTGTTGTCACATAACATGATCTCAAATTCAACTTCTCTAGATTCTATTAAAACATTAGACTCTAGGTCTAATAGCCTATAAGCTTTACTATTGTTGGCATAACCAACAAAAACACACTTTATGGCTCTTGAACCTAACTTTGTTCTATTAGGTTCATTTTTCTTGCAATATGCAAGACACCCCCACACTTTGAAGTACCCTATACTGGGTTTTCTTCCTTTCCATAACTCATATGAAGATATCTCATTTTTCTTTATCGACATTCGATTAAGAATGTGACAAGCAGTTAATAACGCTTCACCCCATACATTGAAGTTCAACTTAGAAAACACCAACATATAATTTATGATCTCTAGATAAGTTCTATTTTTCCTTTCGGCAACACCATTGTGCTATGGTGTATAAGGTGCGGCGCACTCATAAATTATGTCATTTTCTTCACAAAATGCATTGAATTCATTAGAGAAGTATTCACCTCCTCTATCACTTCTTAGCACCTTAATTTTTTTATTAAGTTAATTTTCAACTTCTAATTTATAAACTTCAAAAGCATCAAAAGTCTCATCTTTATGATTTAAAAGAAACACATAGGTATATCTACTAAAATCATCTATAAAAGTAAGAAATACCTTTAACCACCTCTAGTTCAAACACCATTTAATTCACAAAGATCACTATGTATTAAATCAAGTAAATTAGATGATCTTTCTACACTTGGAAATGGTTTCTTTATCATCTAACACAAATTCACATTTTCCATAATTTTAATATTGTATGCAATCATACCACATTTAACTACTCTTTTCATGGTTGAAAAATATAAATGTGATAATCTAAGATGCCATAAAAATAAAGAATCATAGTCAACAATATAAGCAGAATTAACATCTTTATTGATAACATTGAAAGTTACATCATTGGTGCATAACTTAACCATACCCTCACAAGAGTACCCTTTTCCCAAAAATACATTTGATTTGGTAAGAATAAGTTTACCGGACTCAAAAATGACTTTAATGCCATGTTTGCCTAGCAAATCTTCACTTACCAAGTTTCTATTCATTTCGGGAACATAAAGCACATTCACTAATATGAATTTCTTGTCGGAAGTAAAAAAGACTTCAATGATACATTTTCCAAGTACCTATGATTTGACCTCATTTCTCATTTGAATCTCATGGTTGCTGTAACGACCCAAAAATGCTAATAGGGTTTAGATCCTTGATTAGCGTACCGGGAGAGCATAATTGGATATGTACTTGATTATGTGATTTAAAAGCGTGATTATGTGGCATGCATGATATATACGATGATGTGAATATATTATATGCATGTTTATGAGTATTAGATATGCATGTGGGCTCTTTATTGTTTATAAGGGCATATCTATAATTTTGGCCCGTTAGGGCATAAATGCGTTTATATGTGATAAATGATTGAGACCACATTATTATGTGGATATATTTGCAGTATATGGCTCGAGGCGATCCTAGTGAGCAGATTAGCGGAATAGTCACAACGGGGTTTAATACACGGCTCGGGGTGAGCTTAGGGATATTTTGGGAAGTTTAATGCATATTTGGGGTTTAATGAGTAACATATAGGTATTTGATAATTAGTTGGATATGATGAGATTAATTGGCAAGTGGTAGGAATACTTGAGGAATTAAAGTGAATCTGGAAAATGACCGTTTTACCCTTGGAAATCATTCAAGGGTTGAGTAAGTTCAAGGGGTAAATTGGTCATTTTGGATTTAAGAGATAAACTTAGTGGGAAGTCTAGACTTAGCTAGAAACCACCAAAGTCTACTTAGTTCTCTGCTCTCTCTCTCTCTCTTTCTCTCTCTCCCTCTCACAAAAACATTCTCCCTTTCCCTCTCTAGAACTCGAGGGGAAATTATGAAATTTGAAGGAGAAAAGCCAGGGATTCAAGCAAGGAATTGAACTGAAGATAGTTGGGAAATTAAAGCTAGGATTAGTCCAAGTGCTTGCTGAGGATTTAAACTACAAACTTAGGTAAGGTCTCAAAGTTATAACTACTAAATTTTATTGAATTGTTATTAGAGTTTAGAGGTTGCATGAATTCTAGGTTGTGATTGATTGTGGGTGTTTGATGGGTGCAAGGGAATTGTTTATAGATTGGATATGATGTTTAGGCTATAGGGATGAGAATTGTGGGTTCAATTATGAGTTTGGCTGAAGGTTTGGGTTGACTTTTAAGGCTTAGACTTGAGGGAAACGTTGGAAAAAGGGTGGTTTTTCTGGGTTTGGGGGCTTGGGTCGTGGCCCTGTTCTTCAGGTATCGTGGCCCGTGTGCTTGAGGAGGCTGGATGCCCCTGGTTTGCCAGGCGCACCGTGACCCAAGGGGGTGCAAGTCGCGGCCTGTGCCCTTCAGTAGGGAGGGCTTGGCCTCTGTCCAAGGGTTGGACCACGACCCTTAGGGGAAAGTCATGTCCCTAAATGGAAGATAAAGGGAAATTAAGGTTTTAAGCTCGGGGAGGCTTGGAGATTCAAACCTAAGCGCTCGGGAAGAATTCTACTACCTGGTTAGTAGAATTTGAGGTCTCGGAGGCTAGTATTTATTTCCTAAACATTTATTTGGATTAGAGATTGATAGTTATCCATTGTTATTGTGACTAGGATTATCGTTAAGGCTCAGGACTGAGGATCGTGCTCGGGACCGCTCTTTATTATTGCTCGGGATTCAAGGTAAGAAAACTACACCCATGTGGTTGTGAACGAGACTGATTTTCCTTATAAATGAATGTATGTATTATTTATTTATATGGTTGTTATGCGTTGTATGAAAGTGAGGCCTAAGGGTGCTGGGGTTGATGATAAGCATACTGAACGCAGTTCGGCCTAAGCGAGGCGGGATCAGCTAGATAAATAGAGGGATCGGCCTAAAGGCACCGACACCTGAACATTTGTATTACTTATTTAGATGTATGTTTGAGAATACATGTTTACCATTGTTTAGCTTAATGCTTTTACTCTGCTGAATAATTGAATTAATTAGGTTAACGTTGATTGAATGCTTCTGCTGCTGTATGTGTTTACTGTTTATGATTTTCTTGCTGGGCCTTGGCTTAGGGGTGCTACATGGTGCAGGTAAAGGCAAAGGGAAACTGGACCAACCATGAGTTGGAGAGCTTTGGGGGCGGAGTGTACATCGTCAGCTGCTCGACTGCCACGACTGAGGGAAAGTTGCCGGAATAGAGCTCTAAATTGTATTTTGCAGTTAGACTGAATTTTGCTGTATCAGCTTTTGAGAGTTGTATTTACCATATAAACCCTATTTTTTGGATCCCATGTATCAAACATTTGTTTTAATAAAAATTAACCGTTTATGATCAAAATCTTTTAACCCTAACCTGTTAGTTGACTTTAGAATCACATTTATGTTCGAACGACTTGATTAGCAAGTCTTGCACTATTTTAAAATACAAAGTGTAACGGTCTTGGTTATCCAGGGCATTATAACTTGGTATCAGAGCTGCTAGGTTTAAGGGTTCCTGAAGACTAGCTGGGCATGTACACTTGTCGCTAAAGACAAGATCGACTCAGGGTTTGGTATCTATATATATATGTGTGATTGGATGCTTAAATGCTTAAATGAAATGTAAATATTTCTTCTGCATGTTTAATAAGGAGCATGAGCTATACTGATAGGGCCTGGCCCTTGACTGCTATGTGTATATGATGAGGCATGCTTATTAGCATTGTTACTATATGTGAATAAATTTTTAAATGCTTGTCTGCATCTTGATTGCATATTGTTGGTTGAATTTTGATGTTGGATCATGGAAAGAATGTTAACCTGTCATTATTGCCTGACTGGCGAGTCATTGATTGCAGATAGACTTGGATAGTTATGCGTCCAAGGCGATCAATACAACTAGTTGGCACAGGGGTTGCGGCTAGAGATAATGAGCAGGGCCAGAACATTCTGACAGTCCTTGAGAACTGGCAGCAGAAACTTGCTGATATGCAAGCTAGGTTACAAAGTCAGGATAGTATATTCGCCTTTTGAGACAGCAGGCTCCGTCAGGGAGTGTTGCACCTATTGTGCCACTTGTTGTGGCACCAGCTGTACAGCCACATGAGGTTAGGAACAGGTGGAGCGGATTTATGAACGATTCAGGAGACAGCATCCTCCAACCTTTGAAGGAGGACCAGATCAATTGAAGGCTGAACAGTAGATGAGTATGATCACCTCCATCCTAGACTTTAAGATGGTGGAAGGTAATGATAGGATGGTCTATGCCATCTATATGCTTAGAGAGGATGCTCATATTTGGTAGGAGGTGGCATCACAGACTCAAGATGTTTATACATTTAGTTGGGATGGGTTCAGAGATCTGTTCAACCAGAAGTATTACAATGTTGCCGTCAGGGAAGCAAAGGTGAATGAGTTTTATGGGGTTGGTATAGGGCAGCATGACAGTTACAGATTATGCCATGAAGTTTTATAGGCTAGCAAAGTTTACACCGGACTTAGTGCCTACAAATGCGGCCAGATAGGACAGACTTGTGCAAGGGCTTAATGTTATGATAGCTCGAGATGTGAGGATCACATTAGTACCTGGGGAGACGAATTATGCCCAGGTTGTTAAGAAGGCTCTTACTGCAGAAGAGGCAAATAATAAGATCTGGCAGGAGAATGCTGCGAGACGGGATGTTCACAGGGCAGTGCCTCCATATACAGGGTCTGGTAGGGGTGGAGGCTCCAATGATCAGAAGAGGAAGACCCCTGACACCTCGACCACTATTGGTCCTGATAGGAGGGGTTGGGGTGTCCAGGGTGGCTGCCAGGGCGGCGGTGAGCCATGGAGGAGTTATCTAGAGTGCACAAGGTGCAAGATGCGCCATCTGGGTGAATGCTGGGCCAAGGATTGTTATTTGCACGGGGTGGTTGGACACCTCAAGAAGGATTGCCCAATGTCGAAGAAAGAGGGACCAGGGAAGGTGGACAACTTGACTTTAGCTCGTGTGTTCACCTTGACGCAGGTAGAGGCCGAGGCTAGTGCCTTGGTAGTGACAAGTCAACTTTCTAGTACTAGATCTTCATATAATGTATTGATTGACTCTGATGCTACACATTCATTTGTTTCTAGTAAGGTAATTGATGGACTGTGTAGACCTAGTGAGTACTATACTGTGGGGTTTGGGACTATATTTCCTACGGGGGAATTGGTAGTTTCTAGAAGATGGATTAGAGCGCTGCCAGTGATGGTGGATAGTAGGGAACTATCAGTAGATTTGATTGAGTTGGGTAGGGATAATTTTGATATGATTTTAGGAATGGATTGGCTAGTCAGATATGAGGCCACTATAGATTGCAGGAAGAAGATGGTGACCTTTGAGCCTGAGGGTGAGGACCCTTTGTTTTTGTAGGTGCTGTGCATGGACCTCGCGTTCCCATGATATAAGCATTGAGGGCTAGGGACCTATTACAATGAGGTTGTATAGGTGTTCTAGTTAGTGTGGTGGATACCACTAGAGTTATGCCCGTGGGGCTGGGAGAGACTAGATTGGTATGCGAGTTCTTAGACGTTTTCCCTGAGTACTTACTGAGATTGTCGCCGCACAGGGAGATTCAGTTCATTATTGAGTTAGCGCTGGATACAGAGCCAGTGTCGAGGGTACCATAAGAATGGCTCCGACAGAGTTAAAGGAGTAGAAGATATAGTTGCAAGAGCTTCTATATTTGGGGTTTACTAGACCTAGCTTCTCGTAATAAGGTGTTCCAGTTTTATTTGTGAAGAAGAAGGATGAGACTCTGAGAATGTGTATAGATTACAGGGAGTTGAACAAGTTGACCATCAAGAATAGATACCCCTTACCAAGGATCAATGACCTGTTTGATCAGCTACAGAGAAAGACGGTATACTCGAAGATTGATCTTCAATCTAGTTATCACCAGCTGAGGATTAAGGACGAGGATATTCCGAAGACGACCTTCCGTACGAGGTACGGGCATTATGAGTTCTTAGTCATGTCGTTTGGTTTGACCAATGCCCCAGCAACATTTATGGATCTGATGAACAAGGAATTCAAGGACTTGTTGGATCAGTTTGTGATTGTATTCATCGATGACATCTAAGTTTACTCCAGTTCAGAGGCAAAGCACGAACAGCATCTCTGACAGGTATTACAGAGGTTGAGAGAACATCGATTGTATGCTAGGTGTAAGAAGTGTGAGTTCTGGGTACTGTAAGTGACATTCCTTGGACATATAGTTCGTGGAGATGGGATTAAGGTAGATATGACCAAGGTTGAGGCGGTTATGGATTGGCCAAGGCCAAGGAACGCCTCGGAAGTTAGAAGCTTCCTTGGATTAGCAAGTTATTATAGGCGGTTCGTGGAAGGGTTTCGAAGATTGTTGCACCATTGATAGAATTGACATAGAAGAATCTAAAGTTCACTTGGTCAGACAAGTGTGAGGGTAGCTTCCAGGAACTGAAGCGAAGACTGATTACCACTCCTTCGTTGGCTCTTCCTTTGGAGGGAGGAAAGTTTGTAGTGTATTGTGACGCATTGAGATTGGGGTTGGGATGCCTACTGATTCATAATGAGAAGGTTATTGCCTATGCGTCGCGACAGCTGAATGAGCATGGTTAACTGTATCCTACCCAAGATTTGGAATTGGCAGCAGTGGTGTTCGCACTGAAAGTTTGGTGACATTACTTGGATGGAGAGAAGTGTGAGATATACATCGATCATAAGAGTTCAAAGTATTTCTTCACCTAGAAAGACTTGAACATGAGACAGAGACGTTGGCTGGAATTGGTTAAAGATTATGACTATGACATCCTTTACCACCAAGGGAAAGCCAATGTAGTGGCAGATGCGTTGAGCCAGAAAGGCCCAGGACAACTATTTAGTTCGAAGCAGATACCGATGGAATTGGCAGAAGAGATGACCAGAGCGAGGATAGGATTGGTTGTGGGCTGGTTGGCCAATATTACTTTACAGTCTACCCTCCTGGAGAGGATAAGAGAGGGTCAGTTGGATGATGTGCAGTTGCAGGAGATTAGAGGGAATGTCCAAGCTGGAGTGGCTAAGGATTATTCTATTTCAGAGACGGGTTTACTACGGTATAATGGTCGGATTTGTGTTCTAATGGATATGGGTATTAGACGAGAGATACTTGAAGAATCCCACACTACACCCTACTAACTCCATCCAGGCACCACAAAGATGAAGAAGGACGTAGTTGAGTGCGTGGCCAAGTTTTTAACCTGTCAGCATGTGAATGCTGAGCATCAGCAGAGCCTTTAGGTATTCCCGAGTGGAAGTGGGAAGACATCCATGGATTTTGTGGGAGGTTTACCCAGTATAGTGGGGCTACATGACTTGATGTGGGTAATAGTAGACAAATACACCAAGTCAGCTCACTTTCTACTAGTGAGGATAACTTATATTGTAGATCAGTACATAGAGCTATATGTCAGGGAGATTGTGGGCCTTCATGGGGTTCCTAAATCTATAGTATAAGACTGGGATCCCATATTTACCTCCAAGTTTTGGGGTGGTTTGCACAAGGCTATGGGGATTCAGTTGAAGTTCAGTACGACCTTTCATCCTTATACATATGGGCAGTTTGAGAGAATAATTCAGTTATTGGAAAACATGCTTAGAGCGTGTGTATTGGACTTCAAGGGGTCTTGGAGTAAGTATCTCCCATTGATTGAGTTTTCGTACAACAACAATTATCAATCAACGATTGGAGTAGCTCCATACGAGATGTTGTGAGATGGGTGAGAGGAAATATTTGGGACCAGAGATGGTTTAGAATACTAACGAAGCTATTGAGAAGATCTGAACTCGAATGCTCCTGTTGCAGAGTAGACAGAAAAGCTATACTGATCCTAAGAGTAGGGACGTGGAGTTCCAGGTAAGGGACCACTTGTTTCTGCGAGTTACACCATTACGAGGGGTGAGGAGGTTTGGGAAAAAAGGCAAGCTGAGCCCTAGATTCATATGACCTTTTGAGATCCTAGAAATGATCGGGCAAGTAGCCTATAGATTGGCTCTGCCACCATTGTTATTAGGATTTCACGACGTATTCCACATCGCTATGCTTCGGAAGTACGTCTCAGATACAACTCATGTGTTGAGATATGAGGATCTGGAGTTACAAACAAATTTTGTTATATTATTTTATAATATAATGTAATATTATATTATATTATAATATAATGTTTTAGATTAAATAAATGTGACAAAGTGTGTCACATATTGTAACATATAATAGAGAGTTACAATATTTAGATATATGAGATATATCCAAATAATGTAACATATTTTGGTGTTACAAATTTGTAACTTCCAAATATTACCCTTTATTGTGTAAAATTGTTGTTACACAATATTGAGATGAATTTCATAAAGCCATATGTGATATGGCTATTAGAGATATGATTTTAAACCCAATAATGTGTTTTGGGAGTTACAAAATCATTTGGGAGGGTTTGGAACCGTTTGGAAAAACAGCACAAATTTTTGTGCTGAAATTGGTCAGTGGCCGCGGCCACCAACATTCAGTGGCCGCGGCCTGTGGGACAGAGACCAAATGCTGCGGCCACCAATGTCTCTGGCCGCGGCCACAGGCCAAAAACTGACCAATTTTCAGTTTTTTCAATATTTGTTGAACGGCTCAAAAAACCCAAATAACTCCCAAATCTCTTTTTTAATTCCATATTAATCCAATTAAACATTGGTAACAGTCATGGGGGTTGATGGAATTTAAAATTCAAAGGGTGTCTCTAAACTCTATAAATAGGAGCCTATAGCTCACTTGTAAGACACAACAATATTTCTATCCATTAGAGCACTTTGCTAGAAACACCTTGAGGCTTGATAATTCTAGAAAGCTTTTCCAATAACTGAGAGAGATCCCTTAGTGCTTGAGTTAGGGGGAAATAAGCTTTTGGACAAAGGTTTTAAACCTTGTTCAAGTTGGTGATCCCCAACCCTCTTCACTTAGGTTGTGTAAGTGAGAGTTTTCTTGTGTTTTTGTTCTTCTTTTTATTCTATTGTTCTATTTACTTGTATATTTTGTTTAAGAGTTGTAATCTTTTCTTTTGGTCTAAACACTTTATTTTACTTGTAATCTTTTGCTTAGAGTTGTATTCTCACTATTCTCTTCTTCATCATCATCTTCTTCCTTTTCTTTGTTTATTTGTAATTTTCAGTTATAGAGTTGTAACACTTTATTTAATCAATCCTTGTCTATTGTAATATTTTGCATAGAGTTGTAACATATTATTATCATTTCCATTGAGGCAAAACAATTTTTCCCAACATTCAAAAGCTTATCCCTTTTTGTTTCAATGGAAGGGGAAACCATCAAGATCATGAACCAAGACCTAGTAAGGTTGGATAGGTTTGATGGATCCATTTTTACTAGGTGGCAAGACAAGGTGAGGTTTCTATTAACCACTCTCAAAATCGCCTTCATCCTTGAGTCTTCCTTGGCACCTCTAGCCGAGCCATCCGACAAAGACACTCCCGAGGAGGTGGAGAAAAGAAGGAAGAGGGAGGAGGACAACCTTCTTTGCAGGGGTCATATCCTCAACGCCTTATCCAATAGGCTCTATGACCTCTACACCGAGACCAAATCGGCCAAGGAGATTTGGGATGCACTTGAGAAAAAGTTTAAGGCGGAAGAGGAAGGTACCAAAAAGTTTTTGATATCTCAATACTTTGATTTCAAATTTTTTGGTGATAAACCTATTCTTCCTCAAATACATGAATTGCAAATTATTGTTAATAAATTGGAAGTGTTAAAGATTGAGCTTCCCGAGGCCTTTCAAGTTGGTGCTATTGTGGCTAAATTACCACCAACTTGGAAGAGCTATAGGAAAAGAATCCTTCATAAAAATGAGGATTATTCTTTGGAGGAAATCCAAAAACATATTCGAATCAAAGAGGAATCGATATGTAGAGATAAACTTGTGGAGGGGTCTAATGGAGAGACTTCCAAAGCAAATGCGGTGTCACAACCAAAACATCCCAAAAACAAAGGAAAAAAGGTTAATGAGAAACCTTTGGGTCCAAAAACCAACCCAAGCAAGTTCAAGGGTGAGAAAGGCCCTTGCTTTGTGTGTGGAAAAAAGGGCCACTATGCTAGAGAGTGTAGGCATAGAAAAGACCAACAAGGACCTAAGGTGAACGCAACTCAAGAGGAAAACATAGTTGCTACCCTTAGTGAGGTGAATGCGGTCCAAGGCAAGGTGAAAGGGTGGTGGTATGATACATGTGCCACCGTCCATGTCACCTATGACAAATCATTGTTCAAGACCTTTGAAGAGTCAAAGGGCAACCATGAGATACAAATGGGCAATGAGGGCAAATCCAAGGTACTTGGCAAAGGTACTATTGATGTCTACTTCACCTCCGGCAAGAAAGTTACATTAGTGAATGTACTTTATGTTCCCGAAATGAGTAGATACTTGGTAAGTGGTGATTTGCTTGGCAAGCCTGGCATTAAAGACGTTTTTGAGTCCGGTAAACTTATACTTACCAAATCAAATGTATTTTTGGGAAATGGGTACTCTTGTGAGGGTATGGTTAAATTGTGCACCAATGATGTAACTTTCAATGTTATCAATAAAAATGCTAATTCCGCCTATATTGTTGAGTATGATTCTTTATTTTTGTGGCATCTTAGACTATCGCATATAGGTTTTTCTACCATGAAAAGAGTAGTAAAATGTGGTATGATTACATGCAATATTACAAACTATGGTAAATGTGAAACATGTGTTAAGGCAAAAATGATTAAGAAACCATTTCCTAGTGTAGAAAGATCATCTAATTTACTAGATTTAATCCATAGTGATCTTTGTGAATTAAAAGGTGTTTTAACTAGAGGTGGTAAAATGTATTTTCTTACTTTTATAGATGATTTTAGTAGATATACCTATGTGTTTCTTTTAAAGCATAAAGATGAAACTTTTGATGCTTTTAAATTGTATAAGTTAGAAGTTGAAAATCAACTAAATAAAAAGATTAAGGTGCTAAGAAGTGATAGAGGAGGATAGTACTTCTCTAATGAATTCAATACATTTTGTGAAGAAAATGGTATAATTCATGAGTGCACTGCACCTTATACACCACAACACAATGGTGTTGCCGAAAGGAAAAATAGGACTTATCTAGAGATGATAAATTCTATGTTGGTGTTTTCTAAGTTGAACTTCAACTTATGGGGTGAAGCGCTTTTAACCGCTTGTCACATTCTTAATCGAATACCGATGAAGAAAAATGAGATATCTCCATATGAGTTATGGAAAGGAAGAAAACCCAACATAGGGTACTTCAAAGTGTGGGGGTGTCTTGCCTATTGCAAGAAAAACGAACCTAATAGAACAAAGTTAGGTTCAAGAGCCATAAAGTGTGCTTTTGTTGGTTATGCCAACAATAGTAAAGCTTATAGGCTATTAGACTTAGAGTCTAATATAGTGATTGAATCTAGAGAAGTTGAATTCTTTGAGAATATGTTATGTGACAATAATTCTCAAGCTTCAACATCTCTAAAGGAGAATTTGTTATATGAGAACAATTCTCAAGCTTCTACATCCAAAGTTGATTCTCAAGAGGAGAATTCTCAAAAGGATGTAAAGCAACCCTTTGAACCTAGAAGAAGTCAAAGGCTTAAAAATCATAAAAGTCTAGTAGTGGATGAGATAGATTCTCAACGAATTTCATTCTACATGGTAGAAGGAAATAGAGAGGAAGTCATTGGGAAAATTCCTATTGTACTTCTCATTGAGGATTATCCTAAGACTTATAGAGAAGCTATGCAATCGAGAGATAGTGCATTTTGGAAAGAAGCCATCAATGATGAGATGGATTCCATTCTTTCCAATAACACTTGGGAATTGGTAGACCTCCCACCGGGGTTTATGCCAATTGGGTGTAAGTGGGTATTTAGGAGAAAATACCACAATGACGGCACTATCCAAACCTTTAAAGCGAGATTAGTAGCAAAAGGGTTTAGGCAAAAAGAGGGTATCGATTATTTCGATATTTATGCGCCTGTTGCAAAAACAACTTCTATAAGAATTTTGTTCGCTTTAGCTTCTATACACAACTTGTATGTTCGTCAAATGGATGTCAAAACGGCATTCCTTAATGGTGACCTCAATGAGGAGGTCTATATGGAACAACCTGAAGGGTTTGTCCTACCAAAATATGAACATAAAGTGTGTAGGCTTGTAAAATCCTTATATGGATTGAAACAAGCTCCTAAGCAATGGCATGAGAAATTTGATCAATCCATCATGTCTAATGGGTTTAGACATAACAATGGAGACAAGTGTTTTTATTTTAAAACTTGTAAGGGATATGTGATCATTGTTTGTTTATATGTGGATGACATGCTTATTCTAAGTAATAGCATGAAGGGGATAGAAGAAATGAAGAGGTTTCTATCATCAACCTTCAAGATGAAAGATCTTCGAGAAGTTGATACCATACTCGGTGTAACGCCCTGGATAGCCAAGACCGTTACACTGTGTGTTTATAAAGTGCCAGACTTGCTAATCAAGTCATTAAAGTAAAAGCGTGTTACTGAAATAGTAGAGGAACTAGGGTTAAAAGTGTTTTGGTCTCAAAAGTACGTTTTCATTACTAAACATTGTTTACGTACATGGGATCCCCAAAATTGACAGTTTAAAAGCCATTTACAAAAGTTACAACGTTTAGATACATCAACTGGCCATACTAAGGCAAAAGCGAGCTGTTAGGTAATCTCTGTCCTGACACACTTCTCGACCGTGGTGATCGAACGGCTGGCTATGTACATTTCACCTCGGAGCTCTCCACCTCAGGCCTGGTCCAGCTTGCCCTTGCCCTTACCTGCACCACGAAGCACCCGTGAGCCAAGGCCCAGCAAGAAAACATAGAAACAACAGAGCATGAACAACTAGCAACAAATGAATTACACTTATAGCATCTCATCAAATACATAATGCACAGACGATAACCAGGGCTAGCGCTCACAGGCAGCTCCCTCTGTTATCCTTTTATTTCCGGCACTCAATGGCCAATTCGCGCTCCGTGCGCTAAACTCATGAGCGGTACTCTTAGACCGCTTATACGTGTCCCTTGGCATAATACCAACGATGACACAATACAACTTTCGGGAGCACTTAGTCCCATTCACAACCATACATTCGGGTGCAGTTTTCTTACCTTTCAATTCAATAGCTTTAATCCTTCGACACCTTGAGCACGATCCCACTCGAGCCCTAGCGCTCACCTAAACACAATCATGGCCAAAGTCAACATCAACCCTCAAGTTCAAAACCTAGCCCCGGGGCCAATCCCGAGCCCCCGGGATGACCTAGTTCCACCAAACAAGGTGGTGGAACCAAACCCCAAACCTTAGGTCAAAAACCCTTGCAAATTACCCTAAAATCCCCTTCAGAAGGCAGGGTAGCGCTACAGCGCTCTTGGGAGGGCGCTATAGCGCTACAGACAGAAGCCAAAACCCTTCCAGCAAAATGGCCTAGCGCTACAGCGCCCAAAGGCTAGCGCTGTAGCGCTAGTCACAGACAGCCCAACACCCAAAATTTCCATTATGCGATTTTCTCGAGCCAACCTCAACCAAACCTCTTCCAACTCTTACCCAAACTTAAAAACAACCTCATGACCACACTCCACTCATCCCAAACACCCTAACCATCTAAAATCCAAGCACATGCAATCACAAACTCAAAATTCACCATAGCCACCTCCAAACTCTAAAACCCAACATAAACCAGCTGAACATCAGAACTAAAGCTTAGAATTCATACCTTTGATAGAATTTCGCCCACAAGCTATCCCTAGGCTCCCTTGGCTTGCTACTCCTCAGCCCTAAGCCTGAATTCCCCAAAGTTCCATTCAATTCAATTCAAGCACCACAACTTAAAAACCAGAAACAGAAATGGATGAACTCTAGAACCTTACCTCAAGTGTTGGTGAAACCCTGCTAAACCTCTGTCAATTCCTTAGTCTTAGGTCAAGATCCCTGATGTTTAGTTATCCCAGCTCTCCTCTAAGCTTTACCCCATAAATTCTCAAGAAACAGATGAAGGAAAGTGTAAACCGACTTTAGAGAAACTCCCTCTGTTTTCCCTCTTCCTTTTCCCTTCTTTTTCAGACTTCCTTGATATTCTATAAATTCCACTAACTTAAAACCTCAGTAATACCCATCCTTAAGAGTCCAATGACCTTTATGCCCTCCCAATTAACTCTAATCCTTTAGTCCACTTAAGGGCATTTTAGTCATTTTACCTAATTCCCGCTACTTCCTCGAATGTCTCTATTATTTCCCGCTTAATTCCCGATACCTAATTAATCACCAATAGCATTCCTCAATGTTACAATAATCTCCAGCTCATCCACTAAATTCCCATTTACACCCGTGAGCTCACCCCGAGCCGGGTATAAATCCCCGCTATGAATTTTCCGCTACTTAGCTCACTAGGATCGTCTCGAGTCACAGATCGCAGATATATCCACATAATAATGTGGTCTCAACAATTATCACATATATCAAAGCAGTTATGCCCTTAATGGCCAAAATTACGATTATGCCCTTCTACCCTAATCTGGGCCTACATGCATACAAACACGCATAGGCATGCATCTCAAGTACTCAAGTAATCATATAACATGCTTTAAATCATAATTATACATCTTAATCACTAAAATCACACGTAATCTCCATTATGCCCTCCAGGCATGCTAATCAAGGCCCTTAAGCCTTATTAGCGAATTTGGGTCGTTACAACTATCCCCTCCTAATAAGAATTTCGTCCTCGAAATTTACCTGAACAACTCGGGATATTGATCCCGCATCGTTGTCTCAAGCTCCCAGGTCACCTCCTCGACCTTAGCATTCCTCCATAGTATTTTAACCAGAGGGATCGTCTTATTCCGCAATACTTTATCTTTACGATCCAAGATCTGAACCGGTTGCTCTTCATAAGCCAAATCTGCCTGTAACTCCAAATCTTCATGCCTCAACACATGAGTCACATCTGAGACATATTTCCGAAGCATGGAGACATGGAACACGTCATGAACTCCAGACAATGATGGTGGCAAAGCTAACCTGTAAGCCACCTGACCAATCCTTTCCAGGATCTCGAATGGTCCAATGAACCTAGGGCTTAGCTTGCCCTTCTTACCAAATCTCCTCACTCCTCGCAGAGGTGAAACTCGAAGAAAGACGTGATCACCAACCTGAAACTCCACGTCTCTGCGCTTAGGATCAGCGTAGCTTTTCTGTCTACTCTGTGAAGCGAGCATTCTTGCCCGAATCTTCTCTATGGGTGATCTACACTTTCTCCCATATAACATCTCATAGGGAGCCACTCCAGTTGTTGACTGATAACTATTATTGTACGAGAACTCAATCAACGGAAGGTACTTACTCCATGAACCCTCAAAATCAATCACACAGGCTCTGAGCATATCCTCCAATACCTGAATCGTCCTCTCAGACTGTCCATCAGTCTGAGGATGAAAAGCTGTACCAAACTTCAACTGAGTCCCCAAAGCTTTCTGCAGACCTCCCCAAAACTTAGAAGTGAAGATAGGATCTCGGTCTGACACAATCGACTTAGGAACCCCATGGAGACGTACGATCTCTTTCACGTACAACTCAGCGTACTGATCCACAGTATAAGTTGACCTCACTGGAAGGAAATGGGCTGACTTGGTGTATCTATCCACTATAACCCATATTGAATCATGAAACCCTACTGTCCGGGGTAGACCTCCTACAAAATCCATAGTAATATCCTCCCATTTCCACTCAGGAATACCCAAAGGCTGAAGCAACCCTGCTGGTCGCTGATGCTCAGCTTTCACCTATTGACAGGTTAAGCATCTGGCAACGTACTCTACTACATCCTTCTTCATCCCGGGCCACCAATACAAAGTCCGTAAATCCTGATACATCTTCGTGGTACCCGGGTGAAGAGAGTACGGCGTCGTATGAGACTCATCTAATATTTCTCGTCTAATCCCCTCGTCAGCTGGAACACAAATCCGCCCCTGATACCGAAGTAAGCCAACCTCTGAAACAGAATATTCCTTAGCTATTCCTGCTAAAACATCCTCTCTAACTCCCTGTAGCTGAGCGTCTGTCAACTGCCCCTCTCTGATCCGCTCTAGCAAGGTCGACTGTAGAGTAATGTTGGCCAACTGGCCCACTACCAATTCTATCCCCGCTCTAACCATCTCATCAGCTAACTCCCTTGAGATCTGAACGGAGCTATACAATTGACCTGGACCTCGGCGGCTCAATGCATCAGCCACCACATTGGCTTTTCCTGGATGGTAAAGAATATCACAATCATAATCTTTCACCAACTCCAACCAACGCCTCTGTCTCATATTCAGGTCCTTCTGCGTAAAGAAATATTTCAGGCTCTTATGGTCGGTGTACACCTCGCACTTCTCCCCATAAAGATAATGCCGCCAAATCTTCAGAGCAAAAACCACTGCTGCCAGCTCCAAGTCATGAGTAGGATACCGCTGCTCATACTCCTTCAGCTGTCGTGATGCATAAGCTATCACCTTCTCATTCTGCATCAGCACACAGCCTAAACCCAACCTTGACGCATCACAGTATATCACAAACTTCCCTTCCCCCGAAGGCAAACTCAACACTGGCGCTGTAATAAGTCGTCGCTTCAACTCCTGGAAACTGCCCTCACACTTGTCTGACCAAATGAACTTTAGATTCTTTCTTGTCAATTCTGTCATCGGTGCTGCTATCTTCGAGAAGCCCTCTACGAACCGCCTGTAGTAGCCTGCCAAACCAAGGAAACTTCGCACTTCTGAGGCGTTCCTTGGACTCGGCCAATCTCTAACTGCTTCTGTCTTAGACGGATCTACTTTAATCCCATCTGCACCTACAATGTGTCCAAGGAATGTCACTTCAGGTAACCAGAACTCGCACTTCTTAAACTTAGCATACAACTGATGCTCCCTCAACCTCTGAAGAACCAATTGAAGATGAAACTCGTGCTCTGCCTCTGAACCGAAATACACCAGGATGTCATCGATGAAGACTATAACAAACTGATCTAGAAAATCTTTGAATACCCTGTTCATTAAATCCATAAAGGCTGCTGGGGCATTGGTCAAACCAAAAGACATGACCAAGAACTCGTAGTGCCCATAACGCATCCGGAAAGCTGTCTTAGGTATGTCCTCATCCTTGATCCTCAGCTGGTGATGACCAGATTGAAGATCAATCTTTGAGAACACCATCTTACCCTGCAACTGATCGAACAAGTCATCAATCCTCGGTAGGGGATACTTATTCTTAATAGTTAACTTATTCAGTTCCCGATAGTCAATACACATTCTCAGAGTCCCATCCTTCTTCTTAACAAATAAAACTGGAGCACCCCATGGCGAATAACTAGGTCTGATGAACCCTATATCCAGAAGTTCCTGCAATTGTATCTTTAACTCTTTTAGTTCCGCTGGTGCCATCCTGTATGGTGCCCTCGACACTGGCTCTGTCCCTGGTGCTAACTCAATAACAAACTCAATCTCCCTACGCGGCGGCAACCCAGGCAAATCCTCAGGAAACACATCCAAGAACTCACAAACCAGTCTGGTCTCCTCCGGTCCAACTGGTGAAACCTTGGTGGTATCTACCACATTAGCCAAGAAGCCTATACATCCATCCTGTAGCAAATCTCTGGCACTCAACGCAGAAATCCTGGGTACACGGGGTCCACGCACCGCTCCCACAAAAACGAAGGGATCCTCACCCTCTGGCTCAAAAGTCACCATTTTCTTTCTACAGTCAATGGTAGCTCCATATCTAATCAGTCAATCCATACCTAAGATCATGTCAAAGTTCTCCATACTCAACTCAATCAAGTCCACTGACAACTCTCTACCATCAACTAACACTGGCAGTGCCCTAACCCATCTCCTAGACACCACCAGCTCTCCCGTAGGCAATATAGTCCCAAACCCTGAAGCTCTAACCTCACTAGGTCTACACAATCTATCAATTACCCTATCAGAAACAAATGAATGCGTAGCACCAGAATCAATCAAAACAGTAAAAGAAGTGCCAGCACTAGAAAGCTGACCTGTCACTACCGAGGGACTAGCCTCGGCCTCTGCCTGCGTCAAAGTGAACACTCGAGTTGGAGTCAAGCTGTCCACCTTCCCTGCTTCGCCCTTCTTCACTGTTGGGCAATCTTTCCTGAGGTGTCCCACCACCCCGCATACATAACAAGCCTTAGCCTGACACTCACCCAGATGACGTCTCCTGCACCTCGGGCATTCTGGGTAAGTCCTCCACGAATCACCGCCTCCCCGACGGCCACCCTGAGTACCCCGACCTCCTCTATCAAATCTAGGAGCGATTGGGGCTTCAGGAGTCTTTCTCTTCAAATCACTGATACCACCACCTCTACTAGAACCAGAATATGGAGGCACCGGCCTACGGCCCTCCCTTCTTGCTGCACTATCCCTCCAAATCCTATTCTCTGCTTCCTCAGCAGTCAGAGCCCTTTCCACAGCCTGGGCATAGGTAGTCACTCCAGGAACTGTAGTAATCCTTACATCCTGGGCTATCATGACATTTATCCCTCTAACAAATCTTTCTAACCTGGTCGCATCGGTAGGAACAAGATCCGGTGCAAACTTTGCAAGTCTATCAAATTTCAAGGCATACTCCGTAACAGTCAAACTGCCCTGAACAAGGCCCACAAACTCATTCACCTTTGCTGCCCTGACGGCAACATTATAGTACTTCTGATTGAACAAATCTCTAAACTCCTCCCATGTCATTGCAGCAACATTTCTAGTCTGTGACGCCACCTCCCACCAGATTAGGGCATCCTCTCTCAACATATAAGTGGCACAGGCCACCCTATCATGTCCCTCTACTTTCATATAATCAAGTATAGTGGTAATCAAGGTCATCCACTGCTCAGCTTTTAGTGGATCTGGCCCACCCTCAAAGATCGGGGGCTGCTGCTTCCTGAACCGCTCATACAACGGTTCCACTTTATTGCCAACATCGACAGGTTGTACCACAGGTACCAGTGCCGGTGGCCCAGCAGGGGCAACACTCCCAGATGGAGCTTGCTGCAACATTCTAATCAACTCATCTTGGCTCTGAAGCCTAGCTTGCATTTCTGCCATTAACTGCTGCCAATTCTCAGGGACTGGCGGAGGGGTTGGGCCCTGGTCATCCTCTCTAGCCGCAGACCTGCCAGCTTGTCGTGTGGATTTCCTTGAACGCATAACTATTCAAGTCAATCTGCAAACAACGACTCGGCAATTAGGCTATGATGACAGGGTAATAATTTCTCCATAATCCACCACCGAAACTCCAATCATTCACAAGCAAACAAGTATAGCAATTTATCCAAATATTCATCCACATACACAGCAATGCTAATAAGCACGCCCCAATAACATCATGCAATAGTCAAGGGCCAGGCCCTATCAGAATCTCATGCTCCCTATTCATCAGACAGATATCAACATTCATATCTCACTCAAATCATTTAAACACATAATCATGCATATACAGTTACCAAACCCTGAGTTGAGCTTGTCTCCCGCAGCGAATGTACATACCCAGCCAGTCTTCAGGACCCATAAACCTAGGACGCTCTGATACCAAGTTGTAACGCCCTGGATAGCCAAGACCGTTACACTGTGTGTTTATAAAGTGCCAGACTTGCTAATCAAGTCATTAAAGTAAAAGCGTGTTACTGAAATAGTAGAGGAACTAGGGTTAAAAGTGTTTTGGTCTCAAAAGTACGTTTTCATTACTAAACATTGTTTACGTACATGGGATCCCCAAAATTGACAGTTTAAAAGCCATTTACAAAAGTTACAACGTTTAGATACATCAACTGGCCATACTAAGGCAAAAGCGAGCTGTTAGGTAATCTCTGTCCTGACACACTTCTCGACCGTGGTGATCGAACGGCTGGCTATGTACATTTCACCTCGGAGCTCTCCACCTCAGGCCTGGTCCAGCTTGCCCTTGCCCTTACCTGCACCACGAAGCACCCGTGAGCCAAGGCCCAGCAAGAAAACATAGAAACAACAGAGCATGAACAACTAGCAACAAATGAATTACACTTATAGCATCTCATCAAATACATAATGCACAGACGATAACCAGGGCTAGCGCTCACAGGCAGCTCCCTCTGTTATCCTTTTATTTCCGGCACTCAATGGCCAATTCGCGCTCCGTGCGCTAAACTCATGAGCGGTACTCTTAGACCGCTTATACGTGTCCCTTGGCATAATACCAACGATGACACAATACAACTTTCGGGAGCACTTAGTCCCATTCACAACCATACATTCGGGTGCAGTTTTCTTACCTTTCAATTCAATAGCTTTAATCCTTCGACACCTTGAGCACGATCCCACTCGAGCCCTAGCGCTCACCTAAACACAATCATGGCCAAAGTCAACATCAACCCTCAAGTTCAAAACCTAGCCCCGGGGCCAATCCCGAGCCCCCGGGATGACCTAGTTCCACCAAACAAGGTGGTGGAACCAAACCCCAAACCTTAGGTCAAAAACCCTTGCAAATTACCCTAAAATCCCCTTCAGAAGGCAGGGTAGCGCTACAGCGCTCTTGGGAGGGCGCTATAGCGCTACAGACAGAAGCCAAAACCCTTCCAGCAAAATGGCCTAGCGCTACAGCGCCCAAAGGCTAGCGCTGTAGCGCTAGTCACAGACAGCCCAACACCCAAAATTTCCATTATGCGATTTTCTCGAGCCAACCTCAACCAAACCTCTTCCAACTCTTACCCAAACTTAAAAACAACCTCATGACCACACTCCACTCATCCCAAACACCCTAACCATCTAAAATCCAAGCACATGCAATCACAAACTCAAAATTCACCATAGCCACCTCCAAACTCTAAAACCCAACATAAACCAGCTGAACATCAGAACTAAAGCTTAGAATTCATACCTTTGATAGAATTTCGCCCACAAGCTATCCCTAGGCTCCCTTGGCTTGCTACTCCTCAGCCCTAAGCCTGAATTCCCCAAAGTTCCATTCAATTCAATTCAAGCACCACAACTTAAAAACCAGAAACAGAAATGGATGAACTCTAGAACCTTACCTCAAGTGTTGGTGAAACCCTGCTAAACCTCTGTCAATTCCTTAGTCTTAGGTCAAGATCCCTGATGTTTAGTTATCCCAGCTCTCCTCTAAGCTTTACCCCATAAATTCTCAAGAAACAGATGAAGGAAAGTGTAAACCGACTTTAGAGAAACTCCCTCTGTTTTCCCTCTTCCTTTTCCCTTCTTTTTCAGACTTCCTTGATATTCTATAAATTCCACTAACTTAAAACCTCAGTAATACCCATCCTTAAGAGTCCAATGACCTTTATGCCCTCCCAATTAACTCTAATCCTTTAGTCCACTTAAGGGCATTTTAGTCATTTTACCTAATTCCCGCTACTTCCTCGAATGTCTCTATTATTTCCCGCTTAATTCCCGATACCTAATTAATCACCAATAGCATTCCTCAATGTTACAATAATCTCCAGCTCATCCACTAAATTCCCATTTACACCCGTGAGCTCACCCCGAGCCGGGTATAAATCCCCGCTATGACTTTTCCGCTACTTAGCTCACTAGGATCGTCTCGAGTCACAGATCGTAGATATATCCACATAATAATGTGGTCTCAACAATTATCACATATATCAAAGCAGTTATGCCCTTAATGGACAAAAATACGATTATGCCCTTCTACCCTAATCTGGGCCTACATGCATACAAACACGCATTGCCATGCATCTCAAGTACTCAAGTAATCATATAACATGCTTTAAATCATAATTATACATCTTAATCACTAAAATCACACGTAATCTCCATTATGCCCTCCAGGCATGCTAATCAAGGCCCTTAAGCCTTATTAGCGAATTTGGGTCGTTACACTCGGTATCAAAGTAAAGAAACATAGTGGGGGTTTTGCGCTAGGGCAAGCCCACTATGTTGAGAAAGTATTGAACAAATTTAACCATCTCAAGGTCAAAGATGCCAATACTCCATTCGATCATAGTGTAAAACTAGAGAAGAATGAAAGAAGAACGGTGGCTCAATTGGAGTACGCTAGTGCTATAGGGAGTCTAATGTACGCTGCCCAGTGTGCTAAACTTGATATAGCATTTGCGGTAAGTAAACTTAGTAAGTTTACAAGTAATCCAAGTGTGGATCACTGGAAGGCAATTGGAAGAGTCTTAGGTTATCTCAAGAAAACCAAAGGACTAAGCCTTCACTACTCCAAATTTCCTTCGATTTTAGAAGGATATACAGATGCAAGTTGGATATCCAATCTTGGGGACAACTTGTCCACAACTGGTTGGGTATTCACACTTGGTGGAGGTGCAATTTCTTGGGGTTCCAAGAAACAAACCTGTATATCTCATTCCACTATGGAAGCAGAGTTCATAGCTCTAGCTGCTACCGGCAAAGAGGCCGAATGGTTAAGGGATCTGTTGATAGAGATTCCCCTAATCAAAGATAATGTATCTACTATATCGATACATTGTGATAGCCAAGCGACATTTGCTAGGGCATACAGCGGAGTGTATAATGGGAAGTCTAGACACATTAGTCTAAGACATGGATATGTAAGAGAATTGATTCAAAGAGGAGTCATCTCAATATCCTATGTGAGAACAAGTGAAAATCTGGCGGATCCTTTCACTAAGCCACTAACGAGGGATTTAGTGGCTGCATCATCTCAAGGGATGGGACTTAAACTCGCTAAAGAGATTCACGATTGATGGTAACCTATCTTAACACTAGTTATTGAACTAGTGTTAGGTTCAATAGGTAATAACAAGTCAATCAAGTGAATATTAGTTGTACTCAAAACAAGTCCCATCTGAGATATTGAGTACTTGTGTGTTACCAAGTGGAGGGTTAAAACCGAAAGGTTTTTTAATAGAATTCAGTCTTGTAAAGACAAGTATTTTTGGTAACAAAATACTGTAAGAATTCTACTTATATGGACCTAGGGGTGGTGCCGCCTCTCATGAGAATTGGGATTATTCTCAAGAACGTCCATGAATGGAAAGTGTACATGGCCATTAACGGTGCAAAGCGAGAA
The DNA here is from genome assembly GCF_963169125.1 of Humulus lupulus. Lineage (NCBI taxonomy): Eukaryota > Viridiplantae > Streptophyta > Magnoliopsida > Rosales > Cannabaceae > Humulus > Humulus lupulus. Next base: position 149,778,284 of record NC_084798.1, on the reverse strand, counting down.
TCAGAGGTCTCAAGTGAACATCGCAAAGGTGTGTGTTATCACCGATTTGTCACCATGAAAAGATGGTTCAATGCCTAGTGCAACCTAATTTTAGACAAATTTTGTGTTAATTACACTATAGTAAAGTTCAAGTTGAAAAACACTTTGCTTTATGCACTAATGCAATGACTCCTATAATAGAGAGTTCTTATTTAATTAAGTGGGGGATATGTTATATTTCAAAATATAATGATTGATTAAATAAGTGTTACAATAGATAACTATTTAATCTAGTGAATCTAGTGGGGGAATGTTATATTATTTTATAATATAATGTAATATTATATTATATTATAATATAATGTTTTAGATTAAATAAATGTGACAAAGTGTGTCACATATTGTAACATATAATAGAGAGTTACAATATTTAGATATATGAGATATATCCAAATAATGTAACATATTTTGGTGTTACAAATTTGTAACTTCCAAATATTACCCTTTATTGTGTAAAATTGTTGTTACACAATATTGAGATGAATTTCATAAAGTCATATGTGATATGGCTGTTAGAGATATTTTAGCCCCAATAATGTGTTTTGGGAGTTACAAAATCATTTTGGAGGGTATGGAACTGTTTGGAAAAACAGCACAATTTTTTGTGTTGAAATTGGTCAGTGGCCGTGGCCACCAACATTCAGTGGCCGCGGCCTGTGGGACAGAGACAAGTGGCCGCGGCCTGTGGGACAGAGACCAGTGGCCGTGGCCACCAATGTCTCTGGCCGCGGCCATAGGCCAAAAACTGACCAATTTTCAGTTTTTTCAATATTTGTTGAACGGCTCAAAAAACCCAAATAACTCCCAAATCTCTTTTTTAATTCCATATTAATCCAATTAAACATTGGTAACAGCCATGGGGGTTGGTGGAATTTGAAATTGAAAGGGTGTCTCTAAACTCTATAAATAGGAGCCTATAGCTCACTTGTAAGACACAACAATATTTCTATCTATTAGAGCACTTGGCTAGAAACACCTTGAGGCTTGATAATTCCAGAAAGCTTTTCCAATATCTGAGAGAGATCACTTCGTGCTTGAGTTAGGGGGAAATAAGCTTTTGGACAAAGGTTTTAAACCTTGTTCAAGTTGGTGATCCCCAACCCTCTTCACTTAGGTTGTGTAAGTGAGAGTTTGCTTGTGTTTCTGTTCTTCTTTTTATTCTATTGCTTTTCTTCTTATTCTCTTGTTCTATTTACTTGTATATTTTGTTTAAGAGTTGTAATCTTTTCTTTTGGTCTAAACACTTTATTTTACTTGTAATATTTTGCTTAGAGTTGTATTCTCACTATTCTCTTCTCCATCATCATCTTCTTCCTTTTCTTTGTTTATTTGTAATTTTTAGTTATAGAGTTGTAACACTTTATTTAATCAATCCTTGTCTATTGTAATATTTTGCATAGAGTTGTAACATATTATTATCATTTCCATTGAGGCAAAACAATTTTTCCTAACAAATTTGTCTAGCAAAGAGCGACCAGTTCAGGTCCTAGACAGGAAAGGTAAGGTTCTATGGAACAAGATTCCTTTAGTCAAGATATTATGGAGGAATAGCAAGGTCGAGGAAGCGACCTTGGAGCTTGAGTCAGCTATGTGGGATCAGTATCCCGATCTATTCAGATTAAATTTTGAGGATGAAATTCTCAGTAGGATGGTGTAACGCCCTACTACCTTAGAGCCGTTACTAAGTGAGTTTATAAAAAGGAAATTGTGCATATAGTTGACTCTAAGTGGTTTCTAAAACCAAAAGTATGAATAAATCAGAGTTTAAGGCTGTACTCTTCGAAAATGATTAGTTTCATTGAAAATGTTAAATGTAAAACATCTGGGATCCCAAAATAAGGTTTGCAAAATATTTACAACTCAAAAATAGATTTACACTTGATCAGTTATCAAAAGAATGATTTAACACAGCCATATACAAAATGCCCCCAACCAAAGCAGTCGGGCAGGCCGAACATGTACGCGCCGCCCCCACGCTCTCCATACTCATGGCCGGTTGACTGACTCCTTGCTTTTACCTGCCACACGGAGCACCCGTGAGCCGAAGCCCAGCAAGAAAACCCAAACAGTACATAACATATGCAAATCATATAGCTGGCATAATTCACTGATAAACAGGAAAACCATCATAATAAACAAGTACGGCCATGCCGCCCCTGAGGCCTTACCAAAGCCTGGGGTTTCAGTTCTCACGGCGAGGATAACTCATGTATCCCTTGGGCCCCACCCTGAATATAAGCATCCCATGTGCTGTGTGTTACTTTCGGCCCCACGGCCGTACCCGGCCTACGCCGCACTCGGCCCTTGCCGTTCATTTCATCATAATCACACGTATAGTACATTCGAAATAATCATTCACACACATCATGATTCATTTAAAGTTAAACATTTGCACATAATGCAATCTGGGCCATGCCCTACAATCACACAGTGGGGCCATGCCCTATTCTCGGGTGCTACGGTTCTCTTACCTTTAGATTCAGTAGCCTTGATCAATCTGACTCCTTGAGCACGATCTTACCCGAGCCCTAGCGCTTACCTAAGAAAAATCCACAAGCCAAAGTCATCACCAATCCTCAAGTCCGAAACCTAGCCTCGGGACTAATCCCGAGCCCCCGGGAAGTCCTAGATCCCCAAAACAACGTGGCGGAATCGAGCCCCGAACCCTAGGTCAAAATCCCTTCACAAAAGCCCAAAAATCCCCTCTGTGAACAGTGCAGCGCTACAGCGCTCAAAAGAGGGCGCTGTAGCGCTACAAGCAGAACCACCCTCACCAGATAGGGGCTAGCGCTACAGCGCCCCCTGCCTAGCGCTGTAGCGCTAGTTGCAGCAGGCCAAAACCAAAAATCGCATCTTGCGATTTTCTTCCCCCATTTCGACCCCAAAATTGCCCAACTCTTTCTCAAGCTCAAAAACAAACTTATACACACCACACACTCATCCCAAGCACCCCATGAACTCAATCCCAAGCTCAAGCAACCCACAATTCAAAATCTAACCCAATGAACCCAAAAACCAGACAATCACTCAAACAACAAGGATAGGGTCTTAGAAATCATACCGTGGGTGGAATTTCGACCTTGAACTGAACCCTAGACCTCCTTGGCTTGCACCTTCACAACCTTGACCTGTTTTCCCCAAAAACCCCATCCATTTAGCTCAAAAACACAGCTCAAAACCAGCAAAACCCTAAAACCGAAAACCTCAAGAACTTACCTCAAATCTCTGATGTGATCTTGCTAATCCCTTGCCAATCCTCAAGCCTAGCTTAGGATCCTTGATGCTCAGCTAACCCTAGCTTCCCACTGAGCTTAACCTCAAGAAAAATCAAGGGAAATGGTTGGGGAAGCCACAAACCGAATCTTCAAAGCCAAACCTGTAACGCCCCAACTCCTGGGACCGTTACGGTGTGCCTTGTAAACAGTGCTAAACTCGCTAATCGAGTCATTTGGCCAAAATCGTGATCTAAGTATGATTAGCGGTTTAGGGATTAAACATTTAGGTTAAGATGTAACGTTTCACTAGAACGTTTAATATATACATTGGGATCCCGAAAATATAAATTTCAGAGTTTATTACAGAAAATATTTACAACAGGCCGTTCTAAGCGGCAAAACAGGGTTCAACCCTAGTTCCACTTTAAACCTCGGCCGTGGCGGTCGAGCAGCTGCATATGTACACGTCATCACCTAAGCTCTCCAACTCAAGGATGGTCCAGCTTCCTCTTGCCTTTACCTGCACCACATAGCACCCGTGAGCCGAAGCCCAGCAAGAAAACATAACACTATACATAAGCATTATCAAATGATTATCGTTATAATCAAACGGAGCATAAAGCTTCCAAACCAATGAGTAAACATCACATAATTCTAGCGGGAGAGTGGCTGTTAAGTAAGCCACCAGCCTCCAAGCTCTCTTTTCTAGCGGGAGAGTGGCTGTTAGGTAAGCCACTAGCCTCCAAGCTCTGTTTTCTAGCGAGAGAGTGGCTGATAGGTTAGCCACTAGCTTTCAAGCTCTATTTTCATTCATCGACCCTCAGGGTCGGTCAGGCATTAATGATCCTTGAGTCATTCAATGCTAGAAGTCGATTAGATCTAATCTCCGTTGGCTTGCGTGAACCACGCTAAGACCATTCTGACTAATCAGTCAGCGCTATGTGACCAGTGTCCAGTATCACCGCCGAACTTGACTAATCAGTCACAGCTTCACAGCTGGTACTAACACCTTTGCCAATTCTGGGTGACCAGTGTCCAGTATCACTGCCGGACTTGACTATTCAGTCACAGCTTCATAGCTGATACTAACACCTTTGCCAATTCTGTCTGACGATTTAGTGCAACGTGACCAGTGCCCAGTATCACCGCCGAACCTAACTAGTGAGTCACGGCTTCACAGTTGATACTAGCACCTTTGCCAAATCTGACTAATTAGTCAGTGCCATGCAAAAATAAGCAATGCTATCAGTATGTATCATATGCTAATTATCCAAGAATAGGGCATTTAACATGCTTACTAAACAGTTGCTAGCATAATCATGATCATGCACAAACTCAGAGACTCAAGCTCTGGCCAATCTCATATTCATCATTCATGGCATGCCCTAATCACATGTTTCTCGTGCATCACATGCATCACACTTAATCACCCAGCATGCCTCATTAATAATCATATGCAAATGGGCAAGATCGCCAAGCATTCATTATGCTATCAATGTTTACATTTAAACATCCAACATGCATCAATCATAGCCATGCATGTCACATACGGGGTGCAGTTTTCTTACCTCGGGTTCGAGCGAGAATTAATAAAAGAAATGACCTTTGAGAACGATCAGCTTTTAATCCTTTAGCAGTCACCTAGTCATAACCAAATATAAAACCTCATCAAAATGAGTAATTAAATACTTCCAAACCCAACCCAAGCCTCCGGAATATCAAATCCCACTCAACTAGGTAGTAGGATCGATCCTAGGCCCTTAGAGTTAAGTTCCCATCACAAAACCACCATTTAGTATTTTTTTTCCCTTAAGGGCCACGGCCCTACATGGACCATGCCGCGGCGCGCCCCCCTGACAGAACCTCCACCACCTTCTTCAAGCTAGGGCCGCAGCGCCCAAGAACAGGGCCGCGGCCCAACTTCGCACCAGCCATTTTTCTTCATTTTTCCACTTCTAAAACCTTCCAAAAACCCATCTAAACATCTCCAAATCACCAAACCAAAGTTACCAAACTTCCCAATGGTCCTAAACCACCAAAACCTGAAGCTCAAACCAACCAAAAACTCAACAATTCACAAAGTCCAATTCTAAGCTTAAAAACTTAAGAAATTCAAAACTTAACTCAAAAACAGAGCACACCATTAAATTTATAACTAGAACTCACCTCAAACACGGTTTTGAATCCCCTTTAATGGCTGTGACAAGTTCCCTAGCTTCCCCCTTTGATCTCCAAGCTTAACTCCTCAAGGTGGCTCTCAAAATTCAAAGAAAAGGATGAAGGAAAGTTTGTACGGGAGAGAAAGGAAGTAAGGATGAGGTTGGGCTCTGTTTTGCTCTGTTTCTACAGCCTACTAAACCTCATGTATATCCAAGCCAAATGACCTAAATGCCCCTAGGTCATTTAAAGGCTTCCAAGCACTCCCAAGGGTAAAATCGTCCTTTTCAACCTATACCGTTAATCATAATTAACGCTCTCCAATTCCCGCTAATCTCAACATTCCCAAATACCAATAAATCATATCCCATTACCCTTTAATTCCCGGTAATGCTCTAATCATTAAATTCACCCCGAGACTCACCCCGAGCCCCGAACCTAAACCTGTTATGACTAGACTGAACACTTACATCTCATGATCGTCTCATGCCGATAGCTCGAACCAATACACATACAATGTGGTAAAATTATAATTAATCTCAACCATGCACCCAAATTACACAATTACGCCCACAGTGGCCAAATTACCAAAATGCCCTTGCATTTAAAATATGAGCCCATATGCATGCATTCACCATCATATAATAATATAATTCACATAAACATGCATATAATCATTACATATCATAATAAATCAATTATGGCCGTCCCGGCCTCCTAATCAAGGTCCTAAACCTTATTAGGAAATTTGGGACATTACAAAACCCTTCAGCTTTCCCTCTCTTTTCCTTTCTCTTCTTTCTTTCTTTCTTTTCAGCCTATAGCTTTTCTCTACAAAATCCACTAAGTATAAAGACCTTCTTTATTTTATCTCTTACAAGCCTAATGACCAAAATGCCCTCCCTTACTAATTCTAAACCTTTATGTCCATAAAGGGGCATTTTAGTCATATTACCCAAATTCCCACTAATTCCTCAAGTGTTCCTAATAATTCCCGCTCGCTACCCAATACCGGATTAATCATCAAATATATTCCCAGATTCTCAATTAAACTCCCCAGGCTTAACCCAAGCCTGGCACAGGTTCCCGCTTTGACTTTCCGCTAACCCGCTCATTCTAAGATCGTCTCGAGTCATAGATCACAGGTATCAACATAGTCATGCCCAACATGGCCAAATTACAAATATGCTCAATCAGGTCTACATGCATACTAATTCACGTAGTCATGCATCACAATTAATCACCTAATCATATAACGTGCATTAAATCATAATCATGCATGAAACTCATTAAAGACACACACAGAATTCCTTTATGCCCTCCAGGCACACTATCCCAGGCCCCAAGCCTTAATACCGAATTTGGGGTCGTTACAGATGGGATAGTTATAACGACCCAAAAATACTAATAGGGTTTAGATCCTTGATTAGCGTGTCAGGAGGGCATAATTGGATATGTACTTGATTATGTGATTTAAAAGTGTGACTATGTGGCTTGCATGATATATATGATGATGTGAATATATTATATGCATGTTTATGAGTATAGATATGCATGTGGGCTCTTTATTGTTTATGAAGACATATATGTAATTTTGGCCCGTAGGGCATAGATTCGATTATATGTGACAAATGGCTGACACCACATTATTATGTTGATATATTGGCAGTAAATGGCCCGAGGCGATTCTAGTGAGTAGATTAGCGAAATAGTCATAGCGGGGCTTAATGCATGACTCGGGGTGAGCTTAAGGGTATTGTGAGAAGTTTAATGTATATTTGGGGTTGAATGAGTAACAAATAGGTATTTGATAATTAGTTGGACATGACGGGATTAATTGGCAAATGGTAGGAACACTTGAGGAATTAGCGGGAATCGAAATGAAAATCATTAGAGGGCTGAGTAAGTTCAAGGGCCAAATTAGTCATTTTGTAGTTAAGAGATAAACTCAGTGGGAAATCTAGACTTAGCCAGAAACCACCAAAGTCTACTCAGTTCTCAACTTTCTCTCTCTCTCTCTCTCTCTCTCTCTCCCTCCCTCTCACAAAAACATTCTCCCTTTCCCTCTCTAGAACTCAAAGGGAAATTCTGAAATTTGAAGGAGAAAAGCCAGGGATTCAAGCAGGGAATTGAACTGAAGATAGATGGGAAATTAAAACTAGGATTAGTCCAAGTGATTGCTGATGATTTAAACTACAAACTGAGGTAAGGTCTCAAAGTTCTAACTACTGAATTTTTCTGAATTGCTATTAGAGTTTAGAGGTTGCATGACTTCTAGGTTGTGATTGATTGTGGGTGTTTGATGGGTGCAAGGGAATTGTTTATAGATTGCATATGATGTTTATGTTATAGGGATGAGAATTCTGGGTTCAATTCTGAGTTTGGCTGAAGGTTTAGGTTGAATTTTAAGGCTTAGACTCGAGGGAAACACTGGAAAAAGGATGGTTTTTCTGGGTTTGGGGGTTTGGGTAGCGGCCCTATTCTTCAGGCGCTGCAACTCGCGTTGTAACGACCCAAAATTGCTAATATGGCTTAAGGGCCTTGATTAGTGTGCCGAGAGGGCATAATTGGTATTTATGTGAATTAATGATAAAATGGATGATTATGTGACATGCCTGATTTTACGATTATGTGAAAATGATTTAATGCATGTTTATGAGTATTAAATATGCATGTGGGCCCTGTTTAGCTTTTAAGGGCATGTTTGTAATTTTGGCCCGTTGAAGGCATAAATGTAATTATGTGTGATAAATTGTTGAGACCACATTATTATGTGGATATATTTGCAGCATATGGCTCAAGACGGTCCTGGTGAGTGGATTGGTGAAATAGTCACGGCGGGGATTCATACTCGGCTTGAGGGAGCCTGGGGGTGTTTTTGGGAATTTAGAAAATGTATCGGGGATTATTAGACATTTGAATAAATAATTGGTGATTAATTAGATGACGAGATTTAATTGGAAAATATTAGGAACATTTGATGAATTAGTGGGGACCGGGGGCAAAATGACCATTATGCCTTTAGATGGATTTGAGTATTAAGTGGTTGTGGGAGGGCAAAATAGTCATTTGGGTTAATTGATATACTCAGACTTAGGAAAATAGAGGGGACTAGAAGTTAAAAGAAAACTCTCAGCTCACCCTCTCTCATCTCTCACGTATTATCTCCATCTCCCTTGGTGAAGGTTAAGCTTTGAAGCTAAAGGCAAAAAGGAGCATAAGCTAAGGAATGGGCTGAAGAAAATTAAAGGAAAGGGAAGGCTTGAATTGCTTAAAGAAGTTGGGGTCTTTTGGAAGAGGATGGCTGGGGATTGAAGGCTTGTGAAGCAAAGCTAGAGAAGTCCTTGAGGAAGCTAAGGGGGAAATTAGTGGCTGAAGGCTTAGGAAATTAAAGGCTGGAGCTGGGATGGACTGAGATTAAATTCAGGGGTCATAACTATCATGAGGTAAGCTTCAAATCCTTTGGCTGGTTATGTTTGATTTGCTTGATTTTGTGTTCTTGAGATTTTGAGTTCAAGAGGTAAGTTTGACTGGTTTTTGGGTAGAATATAGCTGCTGAATTGGATTGTTTGTTTTGGTGATATAGCCTTGGTTTTGAATTTGATTGAGTAATCAAAAGCCTTAGAATTCTAGTTGGTTTGATTGAAGTTGATGAGTTTTGTTGGTAGAAAATTCTGGGTTAAAGCTTAGTAATTCGTGGCTGGGAAGAAGAAGAGGAAACCCATAATTTTTTGGGTTAAAGGGGGCGCCGTGGCTCGTTTTTCCCTTCTGGCCTGGGATGCTCTTTGACTTGGGGGCATGCCACGAACTAATATTTATGTTTTTAAGTAAGAAAAATAGTTTCAAATGGAAAAAAAAACATAAAAAAATGGTATATCTAATGAAACCCTCGTGGGATTACGATAACAATGGAGGTTTTCTGGGTTTGACGTTTGGGATTTTTTCTTCAGAGAGATGAATGAGACGTGAGCTAGATATTAAGGGTATTAAAACCCTTTTACTTCGGTTCTTAGATAAAAACCACAGTAGAAAGTCCCTTTCTACTTCGGTTTTTATCTAAGAACCGAAGTAAAATGGTTGTAATGCCCTCCAGGGCCGCGTTTTCTTTGCTCCATTTTTCACTTCGATTTTTTCATAAAAACCGAAGTGAAAAGTCTCAATATAGTATGCAAACCAAACATGACCATTGTCTATTTTCTATTTTAACTTTATTTTTTTAAGAAACCGAAGTAGTACTTAATTTTTATGTACTACCATTCCCAAAAGAGAAGTAAAAACTCATTGAAAAACTTTTACTTCAGTTTTTTTTATATTCTGTGTGTAAAAAACGAAGTAAAAAGCCTATATTTCTAGTAGTGCCTTTTTGTCATCACTATTGTTTTACATAAAATCATAATCTTTATGATTTTATGTAACTATTGTTCTCCTTTACAAATGTACTCTTTTTCTTTTGATCTAATTTGTGTTTACAACACTCTTTTATTGTGTATTGGGTTTGATTCTCTTGTATTACAATACTAATCTTGTGATCTTTAAAGCCATAATCCTAACATCATATACGAGAGAGGTTGAGATTGGGAATTTGGGCCATATATCTGATAAAAAGAAAAGGAAATGTAATATCGATGTGGGTAGTCAAGCTTTAGTCACGGAACTAAGTGGTTATTGAGCTCAAATTTATAATATGATTATAAATTAACCGTTAACGAGTGGATTAATGGTACTTAATGATCAAGAGGTAATTAGAAGGGTAAAATGATAATTATTACCGACTCTAATTCATGATCCAATAAATTGAAGGACATAAGTAATGTTTATATCAATGGATTACACAAGATTATTCCGTAAACATAATTATATAATTACTAAGAGTAAAATTTGGATAATTCTTCCCAAACAATTTTAAGATGTGTGAAGTATTGACTTACAATTTGGATATCTTGTTTCATATTCATGAGTTCACACCTAAGTTGAAAAATCCTAGGCCATATATATATATATATATATTTTGGTTGAAACCTATCTCGAAGATCAGACCAGATGGAAGCAAGACAATCTTGATATATGATATTGGTAGAGATGTCTTTGGAGACAGAGTTCAAGATCCAGGACATGACAATGTTATTATTGTTGCGAAGCCAAGCAGTGAACAGATTGTTTCAAGAAGGTGCCATCAATAAAACCAAATTTTATTTTTGACGAAGAGGACAATTGGCATGGCTCGGTTATTATCTGTGAGTAGTTTGGAGACCAGAATAGATTCAAGGTTGTCACTGTAATGAAGAAAGAAGGGGTCGGTAGAACCATCCATGGAACTGGAAGCACCATTTTTCAGAGATGATGATGTAATTGTGATAGTCAAATTGCGAGAAGCGGGAAAATCAGGAGAGGTTAATCATCAATGAAACCAGTGGTAGCCATGAAGAAGACAATGAGGACCAGACAGATCTTGAAGAAGAAAGAAAAAACAAAGGGCCGAATAGAACAAAGGAAGAGGATTAATTCTCTAATAACATATTGAGATTGATTGAGCGAAAAGAAAAAATATTATTGAATAATCAAAAAATAACAAAGCAGTAACAGAACAAATAAAAATACATGCTTAGTGTCCCAATAGAGAACAAACGTACTATGACTTTGGCGTGTGAAGGAATAAAAGATGACGATATATATTATATGGGGCCGACTCTGGAGGTAGAAGCACGTCACGCCTGGAAATTTTGATTGACAGCCTACCACAATACTCATCAATTATACGAAACTTAGGAGTCATCCCATTCAATCACAAATATTATATAGAGATTTTTTCAAATATATATATTTTTATATTTTTCACGGTCTCTAATTTATTTAAGTTTTCAAAAATTCGTTATGGTATTGATGAAACAATTAAAAAATAATAATAAGACAACAACTAAGTATTATCCCACTACATACTAACATGTTTTAAAAAAAAAATCAAAATATATCTGCAAACAATTAAACAATAAATAGACATCAACACAATTACAGAACAACTATAAATAAACTTAAACAACTAAAAACTATACAAAAAATTTTAACAACACAAAAACAATAACCCCACAGCAACACAGTACAACTCATTACATTTTAAAAAAGCAACACACCGCAATACAATTTAAAAAAAATAACTAGAAAATAACAATTGGACAACAACTAAACATCAACACACTACATACTAACACATTAAAAGACAACTAAAAAAACAACAATTAGACAACAATGAGACATCAACCCACTGCATTCAAAAAATAACTAAAAAATAACAATTGAACAACCAGAAGCCAACCCATTGCATACTAACACATTTTTAAAAAAAAAATTCAAAATATAATAATAAGAATGAATGATAACATGTGACTAGATAAAAGAAACAAATGGAGAGAAAGTGGTAGTTTAATAAGTTGAGAGAGAGTGTGGTAGGAAAATAAGTGGAGAGAAAATGTAAGAAATAAGAATTAAAAAAAATTGGAATAAAAATATAGATAAAAAAAATATTTTACTCAAGAACATCAATATAATCGCAACATAACTTCAATATTAAAACAACTAAATAATAATTGTTCAACAACAAAGTCATCATTTTCTTCAACCACAAAATTGTTTTCGTCACTACTCTTCCCAACAACAACACCCTAAAAAAGTAACTGACATATAAACATTAAAAAATAATAATTACATTTCTCTTTTTTCAAATAAAAACAACTTAAAATACATTACTCAAATAAAATGGAGAAAGTAACTAAACAATAACTAAAAAACATTAAAAAGAAATATACCTTTATAATATGAAAATGACATTGATATATGATTAAATGATAATAACAATTAAACAATATTAAAAAATTAAAACAAAAATAGCAAAGAAAACAAAAGATAATATGAATAACAATAATATTAAGACGACTAACTAACAACGTAATATAAATATAAAAACAACAAAACAAATACTAAAAACAACATAACAACAACGAAAACTAAGTGAGACAACAAGGTCATGACCATCTCCAACAATATTCACAATAGGACCATCATTACCACCGTATTTCTCTTTTATTATATATATATGTGTGTGTGCACTCTTAATGGTTACTATCCATAGATGGTTACTTTAATATTAACCGTTAGATTAAGATCAATGATCCATATTTATAGTTGTTAATTAATATTTCTAAAAATAAATTTTGATTTTTTTCAAATTTTTGGAAGGGTTACCTGATGAAAAACATGTATTTATTATGAAAATATAATATTATAAAATTTTCATTTTTCAAATGCATGTCAATTTATAAATATAGCTAGTGTTTCTCATTGGTTGGAAACACCATTAATTATGGCAAACAAAAAATAACTAAATTCGAAATTAGTGTAGAAAAAAATATTTACTTGTTGGGAACTTGCTATACCAAGTTACTATGTTACCACATCATCATAATTGTTAGTAGCCATCTATGGGTAGTAACCATTGAAAAATCTTCCATATATATATATATAATCTTAATAACACTTAACAAAAGATATGTATTTAACTATTAAATTAGAGATAAGAATTGATAAAGTAAAAAAAAAAATGTTATGCCAAATCCTCGTAAATACATGAAAAAATGTTATGTAACTTTTATTATGATAAAAAAAAAAATTACAATTTATCCATCTCTTTCTTTTTCTTTTTTTTTGAAAAAAAAGATTGATGCAAATTTAACTTATATTATTATTTAATTGAATGTATTATTATTATTATTATTATTATTTAATTGAATGAGAAAATCATCATGAAAAGATAACACTACTGTAAGGTGTGAGGCAGTTTCACAGTCACAAAATGACAAAAATTATTAACCTTCTCAATCAGACAAATTTTCTGATTTTTTCTTTCTATCTCTATTTTTATATGTACATGTGTGCACACACACTATTATATATATATATATATAAATGAAAGAAAAAGGTGAAGAGGGGGCAAACCTGACGCATGTCCTCTTTATAGTATTTTGATGTGTAGTAAAATTGTTATAATTCTCGTGTAATCGTAAAAATGTAAATTTTAATGATTTTATTGTGTTTCATGTAAATTTCTCTATTATATATATATATATAAAAGTAAGTTCTTAGATAGGGATTTTCTATTTTCGGCACTTAGAAAAATTATAATCTAATTTTTTTTAATAACAACTTACATGATGGTTATACTAGGCATCCCGCCAATTTTTGAGAAATTTCGAATAATTTACAGTATCAAAACCAGAGTTCAAACAGTCTGTTTTCCACGAGTATAAAAAAAATCATGCACTCGTGCAATTAACTATTTGAACTCTGATTTCGGCACCATGAATTATTCAGAATTTCTCGAAAATTGATAGTTATAACTATAATGTACGTCGTCATAAAAAAAATTGGATTATCATTTTCCTAAGTGTCAAAAATAAGAAACATACCTACAGTAGGGGCAAAAGTGATGCCCACTAACTAATTTTTTTTATATATATATACTAGGTAGAAGTAACGTGCAATGCACATTTGCTTACTTTTAAAGTTGTAAACATGCTTATTCAAACACGTATTTATTTTTATTATATGTTTTAATTACCATATAAATTTTAAATAAATAAACAATATCATAAAAATTAATCGAAGATGTTTAATATAATGTATGACATAAATTTATTAAAAAATTTAGGGCAAAACATTGACTATAATTTTAATAAAAATTGGTTCACATTTTAAAAAAAAAAATATATATATATATAATAGAATGAATTACATTTCTATCGTATATAAAAATATTTATTTCAATAATTTGTACATATATGACATCTAAGCACAACATTGACATAGATATATATTTACATGGCTACATGACATATATATAAATGGAAAAATACCATATTGGCTCTGGTATTTTGTTAAATAACAATTCAGACCATGCGTTTTACAAAATGGACATGTTTATCGAGTTTTTCGGAAACTAGAATTATAAAAGACAAGAGAGCTTAAAAAAGAAAGGATTTAGAAATTGCAATCAAGGTTTTTACCTGGTTGGGGCGTTAATGAGCCTTAGTCCACGAGTCAGTTGTATTAGAGCTTAGAGAGTTTTTGACAATGGAGTTTTTTACAAGTTTTAGCAGAGTAATTGCATACAAGAAAAATCCGGAGATCCCCTCATCAATGCACCACTATTCATATTTATAGGCAAGCGAGTGTACTGAGCTTGGACCGGGCTAGTCCGGGCCCAATAAGGGTGTAAATATGATTTGCTCTCTGATGGAGGCTCAATATAAAGGATTGAAATATAAAACATAAATTAACCAAGGCCCATTGGGCCAGCCCAAACACGATCACATTATAAGACTTGCGACAAACTGTCTTTCAGTCTAGGTGTCATGGGCTCCGAGGTAGATTCGGGGGACAAGATTTGTCAATATAGTGGCGGCGCAGTTCTGAACCAACGACGTACATTCCCAAGGCAGCCTCCTCTGCAGGTTACTTATGGGGACATAGCTCCACGCTTCTTAGGATGATCTCAGTATCAGGGATACTTTACCACGCCAAACTTGGCCAACCGACCCAGGTCTGTTTACCAACATCCCCCTCCATTTACCAGGGTTCCGGTCTGTTTAACAGGACCCGGGTTCATCCATAGCGATCCCGGCCTAATCCCGGACTTGAGAGCCGTGACCTCTTCTACCGCATCTCAGGAGACATCCCGATACGTGGTCCCGGGTTTATACAACCTGCCCCGGCGATGGTCCCGGCTTACACTCCCAGATGCCCTTTGGGCCTTGCCGAGACTTGGGCTGCCAATATTCATTTTCTCTTCGTCTAATGGGCCCGATCAGGGCTTTAACTTCCTGGAAGGCGGCCCATGGACTTAAAGTGTGGATCCATACATTTTGGAAGAAACGGGGATAACAATTACCCCCAAGCCTTCATCTGGGCTTGCGCGGTGGAGGCTTGTCTCCCTCCCGGACCATCTCAGCACTTCCCGGTTCATTTCTAAGGCGACGTGTCCGCGGATGGGGGGCGTTGCTTGCTGAACGATCATGGAGTGAAAGCCTGTTTCAATGTCCTGGACCAAATCCAAAGAGCCCGGTCCGTTTACCAGGATCCGGGTTCGTTTACCAGAGCTCCGGTTCATTTACTTCAGGGTCGTCTAGAGGCCTCCCGTTCGCTCTGCTTCATTGTGAAGGGCGTACATGTCCCCTTGCGACTGACGCATTGATGGCACTCAAATTTGAAGGGTCAGCAAACATTCTATAGGTTACTGTGTTGGCAGTTAAATGTCAGCTCGATCTCCGAAGCGTCCCATCCGCATGAGTGTCCCCATTATTATCTCTGCGACAAAGAGGACCGTTGGATGGGATGACCTTTGAGGTGCTCTTCTTCTAGGCCGTTGGATCGGGGTGGCGTGGATCGCACCTTTGGGTAACCGTGATCAAGTACTCTAGTAGGCCAATTAATGTCCCTGCACGATCAAGGACCGTCCGACGGGGGGGATCGCACCGAACCGTTAGATCAAAAATAGCCTCTCGGTTCTTATAAATACCTTGAGGCTGGCGTTTAAAACTATTACACTCTCAACATGAAATTTCACAAGGGACCTTTTATGTCCGAGCTCGCTGACAACATTTACCAACAGCTGCTTCGCCTTCGCCATCATTTACCAACAGCCGAACATGGGGACCCCCGGTGCTAGTGTATTAGGGCGAGGTAATTCATCTTTGCTTTTGACTTATGCTCCCCAAGTTGGGGACTTAGTTAGGGATAGACTAGTCTATCGAGGCCCCCTATTCAGGGCTGATGGAGAGATGAGACCTTCGTCTCCCATCACTGTAGATCGGGAAACTCTTATGTACTCATCCGGGTTTCTTCAATATGGGAACTTCTTGGACTCGGATGACATGGGAGACTGAGTCCGTTCCTTCGCCTTAGGAGAATTAAGTCGGATCCGAGTTTTAAGCAGGGGTTCATCCCGGACTGCTTTAGCTTTGTTTTTCTTTTTACTAACTCATCATGGCTTGTTTATTTTGCTAATTCCCTTTTTGTTTATCCATTTCAGAAGACTCCGACATGTCGAACCCGGTGGAGAAGATGAAGCAGGCCCTTGAGGCCCGGACGACCAATGGCAGGGCTTCAGCTAAGAAGGCTGCCAAGGGGGTGTCCAAGGCGAAGGCATTGGACGCGGTACTTGAGGGTTCAGTGTCGGAGCTGAACCCGGTCGGCGAGGCCCCACTCGTGCTTCCCGCTTCAACAGTCCCTACTGAAACCGTGCTGCCTCTTCCCGCACGGCCTCCGGTGATTAACCTAGAGGAGGACCCCCTGACTAGTCGAGGGTCCGAGAAGAGAGTCGCAGACCCGGCTGTAGGTGAGTCCGCGAAGGGGGCGAAGAGGGCCAAAACCAAAGATGCCCACTTGGTTGAGGAGTCCTCCGGGGAGAGTCAACTCACCGCCTAGGAACTTCCGGAAGCGCCCGTGCTTCCCATCCATCCGACTTTTCCCGAAGAGGGAGAGGCGATCTTACGGGAGGAACGGTCCAAAATGGTGTCCCGGACGTGGGAGAACTGTCAAAAGAAGAGGAAGGAGATATACCGAGCCTTGACGATCCATCGCAAGGTTGAGTTCTCCGATCGCTTGGCAGCCTTCAGCGCTCCGCAGCCGATCGTGGACCGACTTGTTGCTGAGACTGGATTTCGTCCTAAATTGGGGCAGGACACGACTCCATTTGCTGCGGACTTGCTGGATCAGGTGGGGGCTACTATGTCCAACCTCCAGTTGAAGCGGTACGCCACCATAGCCAACCAGGACACGCTATTCATCTCCCAGGCCCTCCGCCATCAGGCCACTGCTGTAAGTTATCCATTTTAGGCTTCTTTTTGCTTTCTGTATTTTTAATTCTTCAGATTTTTCTAACTTCAATTTGTTTCAGGACGCTTTACTGGCCCACCGAAATGCCGACTTGGTGGCTGAGATGGCAATGAAACTAGAGATGAGCCAACTGGAGCTCGAGGCGGCCGTGAATCAACAGGAAGCCACCAAAGAAGCCCTGGCCAGGGAGGTGGCTCAAGATAAAGTGGACCGCGAAGAGGCAGCCTAGACCAAATTTCAACTCGAAGAGACTTTGTCGCGGAGAGATGCCGAGCATAGAAAGCTTGTGGCCAATTTGGAGGTGGAGCTTCTCCGTGTTAAAGCTCTCCTAGAAGCAGCCGAAGCCCAGTCATCCTATGATCGCAAGAAGGTCGCCGGTCTTGAGTCCCGGGTCTAGACCTTGGATGATTTGCTCCAACTGGAGGTGAAAAAGCACGAGGAGACCCGTCAAGGGAAGAAGCAAGCGTATGCCATGCTGGAGGCTACCTTTGATGAGACTATCTACATGGCCTGGCTTCAGGACAATAATATGAACCTCCTACTTTATCCCGACCCTGTCGCAAAGAGAGCCGAGTTTGAGGCCAAGGAGAAAGCTGACGCAGAACCCTTGGACGAGGAAGAGGCAGATGGAACCAACCCGGAGGCATCAGGGCTCGGAGAAGCCTAGGCCTGGGTCTTCTACTTGTTTTTCTTCCTCTTTTTTCTGTTTTTGTAACACTTTTATGGACACGGATGCGTCTAAGAAATTTTTATATTCACATTTACTTCATTTCTTGCATAAGGTTATCCTGTTTCCATTCGTTAAACTTTCACTAAGTGTTTTACCACCCTGTGTAAATGAGTCAAATGTTCGGTCCCGGTCCCAACGGTCGGGACAGTTGGGGAAAAGTTGCAGAAAATGTCTCTTTTGGTGACCCGTGTTTGGGTCTTGACGGCCTGGACTGAATTATTCCGATTTTACAATACGGGCTCCAATAGCCCGGACCGCCTGAGATCTTTCTAGATTTTAACTTATTAACTCGCTTTAATCTTGTTTCTCAGGTTCCACGGCCTGGGCCATTAGGGAGTTGGTTAGCTTATTTTGAACCATGGGATAGGTTTTTTCGGCCCGGACCATTTATAGAGGAGACGTGAGCGGGTATTTGGTTATTTGGGATCACGTTTTAGTCAACCGAATATCCCCGGACCAAGTGTGTCCGGGTTAGGATTAGGGCTGGCCTGTATGTCCTATTGGATATTATACCTCTGAACCATGTATGTCCAGGCCAGGATTAGGCCTGGGCCTTCAGTCCTATTGAGCTTGTAACCCTGGACCACGTATGTCTGGGTTGGGACTAGGCCTGAGCCTTGCGTCTACTTGGTTTGTACCCCCTAGACCTCATTGGTCCGGGTTGGGTCTAGGCCCTAGCACTGCATCCATTTAGGCTTGTACCCTCCAGACCTTGTCGGTCCGAGTTGGGACTAAGCGTTAACCTTGTGTCCTTTCGTTAGGAGTTGGGCTTCCATTACTATCCGTTGGTTCGAACCAAGAGCATATAGCGTCCTGTTTTGTTTTTGTTCTCAGATTTGCTCGTATGAATGGATATATCACCCCCAAGTGATCAAGGACTGGTCATGGGTCACTTGTTTATAGAGACAGACGAGAACTTTCATTGTTTCACAGTGTATTTTATATATATATATATGATGTTTTGAACACATCATTTTTATTATTCATGAAATCGCCCTGAGGCGTACATTGTTTACAAGAAAAATTAAAAGCCTAAACATGGTCTCTTGACTACTGATAGTAATTGCGGAGATGTTCCGCATTCCAGGACCTTGGGACTTCGGTCCCGTTGAGTCGCCTTAATCGGTACGTTCCCGGACATACTTCCTGTTGGATTTAGTATGGTCCTTCCCAGTTTAGGCCCAGAACCCCCACTCCTGGATCTTGGGTTGCAGGGAAGACTCTCCTTAGGACTAGATCATCGGTTTCAAACCTTCGACTCTTTACTTTCGAGTTGAAATGCCGAGCGATCTTGCCTTGATACATCTTCAACTGAACTTGAGATTCTTCCCAGATCTCTTCGATAAGATCTAAGGATTCCTCGAGCAAGGCGTGGTTCTGAGCGGGATCGTACGTGTCCCTCTTGTGGGATGGGACAAATTTTTCTACTGGGCTGACGGCTTCGCACCCGTACACCATGGAGTAAGGAGTGTGTTCGGTAGACCTTCGTTCAGTGGCCTGGTATGCCCATTACACGCGGGGAAACTCTTCTGGCCATTTTCTCTTGCAAGCTTGAAGCTTTTTCTTTAACGTCCCCTTTAAGATTTTTTTGACGGCCTCTGTTTTCCCATTTGCTTGGGGTTTGGCCACCGCGTGTTGGGTTTTATGCCCTTAATAAAACCATTTTTCTTATGTAACACGTTATTATTATCAATAAAATAAGTAGAAATCATTTTGTTTATTCAATTGCATTGTTCGCTTGTTTTATTACATGTTTATTCAATTAATACAAACATTCATAAAATCCTGAACATATGGATAGTTACAATTATGGTGACTAGGTCACAGTGGATTATAGTTGTAATTATATGTTCAAAAGAACAAGTCCTAGATTAGATCAGTGCATTGGATTTTCACTGATTAGGAAATCTACGATATGATCTACTTACACATTAGGAGTGTGATGTCTTGTCCAAGGCATTGACCAAGTAGATATGATCGGATGTATTTGGTTACATCGGACTAGGACCGATATTGATTATTGATTGATAAATAAGTATCGTTGTTATCGAATCTAATCAATATCACAACGTTGACCATAGGTTAAGTCGATCTTAATTCTGAGTGATAATATTCTGCTAATTATATTATTTAAATCTTTTGACTTGTTCGTTACCAGCTTACCCTACGGTCTAGCCCATACTTACATCTTGGAGATTTAGTAATGAAATTGAGTGGGAGTATTATTCATAGATATGAAATCTATAACTTCTGTATGAGAAGTGAAAAGATGATTTCCTTAATTGCTTTGTTCAAAAGGTTAAATGATTGAGATCTCATTTCTGTGATTAAGTTCACGGAAATATCATTTATAAGGAACTTAGTGGGAGTTAAGGATAAAATACTGATGAGGGGTA
Organism: Humulus lupulus; assembly: GCF_963169125.1. Taxonomy (NCBI): domain Eukaryota; kingdom Viridiplantae; phylum Streptophyta; class Magnoliopsida; order Rosales; family Cannabaceae; genus Humulus; species Humulus lupulus. The sequence continues at coordinate 149,757,864 of NC_084798.1, read as the reverse complement.
AAACGGTAATTTTCACCCAGCTTGTTAGTAAGTCATTGATAGAGGATTGACTAACTGTAATGGTTATAACAATGGATAACGTATTTATGCTTTGGAAAATACGTTCTATGAATTCAAGAGTTCAATTCCAAGTCTATAGTGGAGTCACGAGGAATTAATAAGGTAGTGAAATTATTCGTAAATAAATTCACGGTAACTTATTGGAGCTTGATTTCATGGATCCATGGTCCCCGCATCACCTTTGAGTAAATCATCTAGAATGTCTCAATTAATTGATTTAATTATCAATTAGGATTTTTTTAAAGTTGACTAGGTCAATTTTGGAAAATTTATAGAGATATGAGATTTAGAGAATAAAAGAGAATCTTTGGGTAAATTTATTAATATTGATAAATTGGTGTCAATATAAATAAATAAAAATTAAATCAAGTTTCAAATTATAATTAGTTAATTTGAATAAGGATTTAGTTAATTAATTAAAATAAATAAATAAATAAAAGGTTTTGAATTTAGGCCCAATTGGGATTTAAATTCAAAATAAAAGTATTGGGCCCAAGTCCATTTGTGGGAGCCCAAGGCTTTTATCTTTTTGTTTATTAGTTTAATTAATTCAAAATTTAAATTTAAATAAAGCCCATTAAGTTGTCTATATAAGGAATATGATATCTAGGGTTTTCATAAGTCAGAATCAGTTAATTCATTGGGTAAGTGAAAACCTAGACACTCTAATCCTTTCTTAGCCACTTTCTCTTCTTCTTTTCTATATCTCTTTCTCATGTGTTGAGAACCAGCCCACACTAGTTCTAGATTGATCAAAGGCTTGGTGAGGAAGACTGTGTTGCTGATCTAGTTCAATCTCTTGATAATACTCTGCTACAGAAAGGAATCAAGAGTTAGAGAGATTGAAGGAAGGAGTTGTTCCAATTCCGCTGCGTATTCGTAAGTTTCTATATCATTGTGTTTATGTTAATTTACGAATCTAATGTTCATATGTATGTCATGTTATTCTATATTTCTATTATGTGTTTGGAAAAATAATATGAAGCATGCATCTAGATTTAATTTTTAGATCCTACACCGCGGAGAAGCTTTTGATGATTCCATATCTCTCACAGAAGTCCATGAAGTGGATGCTGTCAAACTGCTTCCCGTTGTCGGACACGATCTTGTAGAGGAGCCCGTACCGGCACATGATGTTGTTGATGACGAAGTCCAAGGCCTTCTTTGAGGTGATGGTGTTCATGGGTTCCACTTTGACCCACTTGGTGTAGTAATCGACGGCCACGATTACATACTTCACTCCACCTTTCCCGGTCGGGAGCGTTCCTACGAGGTCGATTCCCCATACCGGGAAAGGCCAGGGACTAGTCATCAAAGTTATTTCCGTTGGGGGGGCTCGCAGGATCTTCGTGTATCTTTGGCATTGTTCGCACTTATGGACGTAATCAACACAGTCTTTCTTCATGGTTGGCCAGAAATACCCTTGCCGTAGGGTTTTCTTGGACAAGCTGAGTCCGGCTGTATGATTTCTGCGGAAACCCTCGTGAACCTCGTGCATGATTGCACTCATTTCGGTCAAAGATATGCATCGAAAGTATGCATGGATAACCCTCTGTGTAAGAGTTTTCTATCCATCATGACGTATTTGGGGACCTGATACTGAAGCTTCCTGGCTGCTGCCCTGTCCGTGGGCGACCCCCCGGTCATTAGGTATTGGATGATGGGTCCCATCCAAGACGTAGAGTAGTCTATAGCATTGATTGTGGGGGCGTGGATACTTAGTGCGGGGAGATGGTTGATCGGGACCGACTTGAAAAGTTCTGCCTCGACATCCGTGGCCAGCTTTGCCAACGTGTCTACAAACATGTTTTGTTCCCTTGGGATCTGGGGGATGGAGTGCTTCTTGAAAGACTGAAGTATCTCCCGCGTATGTGTCATGTAAGCTGGCATCCTTTTCCCTTTCATTTGGTAGTCTCTTGAGATTTGTCTGACAACCAATTGGGAGTCGCTATAGATCTTCAGGTTCGCGGCCCCTACTTCTCGAGCCAGGCACAGTCCGGCCAACATGGCCTCGTGTTCGACCTCGTTGTTCGAAGCCTTGAACAGGAAACGCAGGGCACTTTGCAACTGGTGTCCCTGTGGTGACACTAGGATGACTTCGGCCGCTGCTCCATTTTCATTTGAGGCTCCATCTACAAAAATCTTCCACAAGGGTGTCGCGAAATCGGCGGGATCTTCTTCTTCAGTGATCCCGGAGCATTCCACGATGAAGTCGGCCAAGGCCTGCCCTTTGGTTGATACCCTAGGGATGTACGCAATATCAAACTGACTCAACTCCATGGCCCACTTCAAGAGCCTTCCCGATGATTTGGGTTTTAACAACACTTGTCTGAGGGGATGGTTAGTCAGTACTTTTATCGCATGGGCCTCAAAATAAGGCCTAAGATTTTGGGACGCGATCAGCAGGCAAAACGTCAATTTTTTAATTAATGGGTATCATGATTCTACACCTAATAACCTTTTTCTTACATAACAGACCAACAGCTGGGCTTTCCCGTCCTCCCGTGCTAATGCGGCGCTCACTGCGTGTTCGGTCATAGCCAAATAAAGGTACAATGGTTCACCCTCCACCAGTTTCGCCAATATTGGTGATCGGGCCAGATGTTCTTTTAGCCTTTGGAAAGCCTCTTCGCATTCAACTGACCACTCGAACCTTTGGCTTCCCCGAAGGATGTTGAAGAACGGGATGCTCTTGTCCGTGGCCTTCGAGACAAAATGACTCAAAGCGGCTATTCGCCCAGTCATGCTCTGAACATCTTTGTGATTTCGTGGTGAAGGCATCTCAATCAGTGCCTTGATTTTGTCCGGATTGGCCTCTATTCCCCGGAAGCTTACTATGAACCCCAGGAACTTCCCGGATGCCACGCCGAAGATGCATTTTTTGGGATTCAACTTCATCCCATACCTTTGAATGATCGCGAAGGCTTCGGTCAGATCATCAGAATATTCACTGGAGGTCTTGGATTTGACCAGCATGTTGTCGATGTAGACCTCCATGTTCCATCCTAGCTGGGCTCGGAACATTCTGTTGACTAGCCACTGATAGGTGGCTCCAGTGTCTTTTAGTCCAAAAGGTCATGACGACGTAGCAGTACACCCCCTTGTCGGTTTGGAAGCTGGTATGTTCCTAGTCTGCTACATGCATAGAGATCTGGTTGTAGCCTGAATAGGCATCCATAAAGCTCAAGATTTCGTAGCCGGATGTTGCGTCCACCATCTGATCGATCCGAGGGAGTGGGAAGAAATCTTTGGGGCAAGCTTTGTTGAGGTTTGTGAAATCGATGCACGTTCTCCAAGTCCCGTTCGGCTTTGGCACCAGCACTGGATTGGCTAACCACATGGGGTACAAAGCTTCTCGGATGAAGTTGATAGAGTATAACTTTTCAACTTCCAGCTTGAGGGCTTCTGCCCTTTCCGCACCTAGGGGTCTCTGTTTCTGTCGGACTGGGGTCGCGTCCTTTGTCGATATTTAAGGCGTGGCAGATGATATTGCGGTCAATCCCGGTCGAGTGAGACCAGGCCAGTACATCCTGGTTCTCTATTACCCGGGTGATGATGGCAGCCCAGACCTCCTCACTTAGGTTCTTCTCGACTTGGATTATCTTGGTCGGGTCGGTGTCGCTAATGCACACCTCCTCAATTTCCTCCATGGGCTCTAGTACGCGGTCTTCCCCAATCCGCGGATCCAGCTCGTCTTCTTCCCGGACATCCCATCTTAACGGCGGGGGTGAGACTGGATCAACGTCTTCTTCCTCAAGAGGTTCTTCGCGGACCATGTAAATGGGTCGAGCAGACACGTGGTAACATTTACGGGCGCTCCTCTGATCTCCCCGGACTGTTCCCACTCCTCCGTTATCGCAGAGGAAATTCATGCAGAGATGGTGGATAGAGGTGATAGCCCCGAAGTCGACCAATATGGGCCGACCAAAAATGATGTTGTACATGGTGGGGCAGTCAACCACCACGAATGCACAAAATTTGAACGAGCTTTGCATCTTGTGCCCTAGTGCTACGGGAAACTTGATCTTCCCCATCGGGAGTATTGAGTGTCCATTGAAGCCGTATATCTGGGTTGGGCATGAGGCTAGATCTGCCTCAGTTAAGCCAATCGTGACAAAGGCTGGTTTGAACAAGATGTTGACGGAGCTTCTGTCGTCCACCAATACTCGGGACACCATCTTATTGGCTATTTTAGCATCAATGACCAGAGGGTCATGATGCGGAAAATGGACGTTGCGGGCGTCGTCTTCTGTGAAGGTGATGGGGAGGTTCGTCAACTTCGGGCGTTGAGCTGGTGCTTGGACCAAGGCGCATACCTCTTGGTCGTGGTCGAGTTCCCTGAGGTAGCGCTTTTGATCATTTTGGCACAGTCCTCCCAAATAGGGCCCGCCCGAGATGTTGGCTACGCGACCATCTACTCGCAGCAGGGTAGGGCATTCCGGGTCCGGGCGCTTGCACAGTGGGGGCCCCCTGAGGGGCCTGTGCTCCCAGGCCCTTTGTGTATCCTCCCTGAGGAGATGGGTACGTTCCAGGTGCACCCGGGACCGTGGCCTGTCCTGGGACTGCTGGCAGTCCCTGAACTCCCACGGGCATCCTGACCCACTAGTGGAGATGTCCCAACTTGATCAAATTTTCGATCTCATCCTTCAGCTGCAGACATTCTTCAGTTGTGTGGCCCACCTCCTTATGGTACACGCACCTTTTGCTGGTATCCCTTGGGTTCTTTCCTCATTTGAACATGGGGGCTGGTTCCCGGTAATGAACCGTCCTTTCTGTGGTTAGGAAGATGTTTTCCCTGGTATCCACTAGGTTGTTGTACTCTGAATATTGGGGCTCATAACCCCTCTTTCCCTTCTTAGAGGGTTCAGAACAATTTTGTCCTTTCCCGGATATCTTTCCCCAGAGGGGATTCACACTTGCCTCGGTTCCCCCATCTGGGACAGCTGGGCCCCACCGAAAGCAGCGCTGTACCCGATTGGTGCGACTACGTACCCGGGTAAAGGGGTAGACTGGGCCGGGGTGTACTCCGAGGATGCAGGGCCATAGACCGCAGATGCAACAAAGGTCATTCCAAGCGCAGCTTTCGATCTCGGCGCTATCGGGGGAGTTAGATACTGCTGGGCCGGATATTGTGCCCCGTATCCCAAAAAGGCTTGGGCATTTTGCTGAGGGGCCAACTGCCATCCGAATGCCTGGATTCGAGTATCCTCTCAGTTTATAAAGCCTTGTGCCCTCCTTATGAATTCTTCGAGGGTGGCCGCCTTGATGCGCTGCATGTCGTTTCAGAGGGGGATTCCAGCCGAGATCACGGATTGTAGGGCCACTAGGTGCTGCCCATCATCCACCTTGGTTATGGAATCTTCCTCTGTGAAACGCTGGATGTAGGCCCTCAACATCTCCGTGGGGAGCTGCTTGATGTTGGTGAGGGCACTGATTTGCATGTCCATCCTCATGGCGGCCATAAACTGTTTGCGAAACGCCGACTGCAGTCCGGACCAGGATTGGATGGATCCTGGCTTGAGCCTCTTCCACCACTCCTCTGCAGGTCCGCCTAAAGAAATTGAAAAGCAAAGGCACTTACCATTTTCGCAGACGTGGCCTACGGTCATTAACTGATTGTAACATGATAGATGATCTATGGGGTCGGTGTTCCCAGTGTAGGCGGGTAGATCCGGCATTTTGAACCATTTTGGGAGCACCACATCCAGGATGTGCTTGGCGCAGGGCTCCTTTTCATCATCTTCAGAGTCGGAGTCTCCTCCCTCCTGCTTGCGAACCAGGCGGTCCGTGACCTTTTTTAAGACGGCCAACTGTTCCATGAACTGTCTGGCCGTACCATCATCTAGGGGAACTTTTTCGTTCCTTCTGTCGTTGAGATTATTTCTCAAATTTCCTCCTTGGGAGCGGATCTTTTCCTTGCGGGCTCATTCTTTTCGGGCGTTCAGCCCCTCGCGTAGGTCTACCTAGGACGTGTCATCCCCGGAGCTAAGGGTGTTCGACTCATCATCATACTGGCATCCCCAGTGATCTTTATTCACGGAGGTGCTTCGGCGAAAAAACCACTCCCGTCCAGTCTGCCCTGGGGCAGGCCAGGGCCTGATACCCTGCGGGCGCGTCCTTTGTGGATTGATCGGGTGGCGCTGTCCTGGGATAGGACACACCCTCTCTTTCCTTGGGAGCGGCTGGGTGTAGGTCCTGGTTTTCTAGACGGGAGGAACTTCCCTTTGGGGATTTGCTTTTCCCTTTGGGTTGGTCGCTTTGGCCTTCCCCTTTTTTTGTGCCGGGTTGATCGGGCCCTGTCCAGGAGCTTGTCTAGAGTCAGGAATCAGCCTCGCTGTGGATCAAGCGGTTGTGTTCTTGGAGACGGAACAACTGGAGGACTAGCTGCCAAACCTTGGGCGGCTATGAAATCTTGCAGTGCTTGGAGGGATTATTGCATCCGTCAAGTGGCTTCCTTTTGTTTGGCAATCCTGGCCTCTTGGTCCAGGACATGTTGTCTTAGTTTGGTCACCTCCGGGTCCTCCTGGTTGGGGTCTACTTCTTTTGGGATCGCGGGATCCTTATCTTCGAGATGATTGTATTCCCCCTCATTTCCCTCCTCTTCCTCATAATCTGCTCCACCTTCATAGTTCTGTGACTCATCAGGCTGGGACATCTGATGAGGTGTGCTCTTAGGTTGGCTCTGAGGAAGAGGTTGGCTAGGAAGTGGCTCTCCATTGCCTTGTTCTTGGTTAGTAGGGTCGAAAGTGGTGTGTCTTGTGTTCACCATTGTTGCAGACGTTCAAGATCAACCCAAGCTTTCTCAGTCTCTCAATGAAAGCACCAAAATGTTTACCGAGTTTTTCAGAAACTAGAATTATAAAAGACAAGAGAGCTTAAAAAAGAAAGGATTTAGAAAATACAAGCGAGGTTTTTACGTGGTTGGGGCGTTAATTAGCCTTAGTCCACAAGTCAGTTGTATTAGAGCTTAGAGAGCTTTTGACAATGGAGTTTTTTACAAGTTTTAGCAGAGTAATTGCTTACAAGAAAAATCTGGGGATCCCCTCATCAATGCACCAGTATTCATAGTTATAGTCAAGCGAGTGCACTGGGCTTGGGCCGGGCTAGTCCGGGCCCAATAAGGGTGTAAATATTATTTGCTCTCTGATGGAGGCTCAATACAAAGGATTGAAATATAGAACATAAATTAACCAAGGCCCATTGGGCCAGCCCAAACACGATCACATTATAAGACTTGCGACAAACTGTTTTTTCAGTCTGGGTGTCATGGGCTACAAGGTAGATTCGAGGGACAATCTGTCAGTGTAGTGGCAGCGCAGTTCTGAACCAACGGCGTTGTAACGCCCGGGATAGCCAAGCCCGTTACAGTGTATTTATAAAAGTGCTAGACTTGCTAATCAAGTCATTTAATTAAGATGTGTTACTGAAACTATAGTGGAACTAGGGCTAAAAGATTTTGGTCTTAAAAGTCGCATTTCTTATAAATAAACACCTTCTATTTACACGGGATCCCAAAAATAATAGGATTAAAACCATCCACAAAAGATTCGAGATTTAAATACAGTATTAGCCATACTAAGGCAAAATAGACAGTTAAGCAATCTCTGTCCTGATCCACTCCTCGGCCATGGCGACCGAACAGCTGACTATGTACATTCAGCCCCACAGCCCTCCACCTCAGGGTTGGTCCAACTTGCCTTTGCCTTTACCTGCACCACGTAGCACTCGTGAGCCAAGGCCCAGCAAGAAAACACAATAATAAAGCATAAGCAATCAACAGACAATCCAATATCTCATATCACATAAGCATGTTCTCAACCATATAAGCATTCATGATAATCAAGTATTCAGCATACTAAACATATCAACTCATATCAATCATCAATTTACAAATGATAACTAGGGTTAGCGCCCTTCGGCCGCACCCTCTGTTTATCCCACTGACTCCGGCCCGCTTAAACTGAGCTCAGTGAATATAAAGCTATCCTTGGCTACCAGTGGCCAAGCCACGCCCTGTGTGCAAATATTGTATACGGCACCCTTAGGCCGTTTATCACATGTCCCATGGAAAAATACCATCATTGACACTATACAGATATCAGGAGCACTTAGTCCCATCACAAACATATAACCGGGTCCAGTTTTCTTACCTTTAGATTCGCTAGCTTCGTTCACTTGATCCTTGAGCACGATCCCTCTCGAACCCTAGCGTACACCTAGTCACAGCCATAGATCAGAATCATCACGAAACCTCAAATCCAAAACCTAACCTCGGGACCAATCCCGAGCCCTCGGGAAGCCCCAATTCCACCAAACAGGGTGGTGGAATCGAACCTCGAATCCCCCGGGAACCTTGAAAATAACTCACAAACCCTCTTCTGGAAGAAGGGTAGCGCTACAACGCTCTTTGGAGGGCGCTACATCGTTACAAGCAGAACCAAAAACCCCCAGACAACCAAGCCTAGCGCTACAGCGCCCAAAGGCTAGCGCTAGACACAGAACCAGCACCCCTGCATTTTTCCTTCCTGCGATATCCCTGAGCCAACCCTTACCAAAACCATGCTACTCGGGTCAGAGCATAAGCTAGTGATACTTTCGGCTACTGGACTCTCGCCATCTAGGGTGCAGCACTCCACCGCTTCGCCTAGCAGCACGATGCCCAATATTCAACCAAACTTAAAAACAAGCTTATCAACACACTCCACTCATCCCAAGCATCCCAAATACACAAAACCCATTCACATGCATCCCTAAACATAGAATTCACCATAGTTGAACCTATAGTTCAAAAACTCAGCAAGACGACCACTGAAACCACAAAGTTCAAACTAAAATCCCTCACCTTTGCTGGATAAATTTGGCCTAGGTTGTCCTCCTCACAAGTTTGGTTTTCACCTCCTCACATCCTTGGCTTGAATTCCCTAGAGTTCCCAGCAAATTCAGCTTAGACACCTTAGTTCAATACCAAAACCAGAAACTGAAGAAACTTCAAAGTCTTATCTCAACTGAATGGCTTGTTCTTGCTAAACCCTTGTCAATTCTTCAAGCTTAACTCAGAAACCTTATTGCTCAGCTTGATCTAACTCTCCTCTGAACTTTTCTCCAAGAAACCTCAAGAAAATGGTGGAGAAGAGCCTAAACCAACCTTGCTTTTCTTTCCCTTCCTTCTCTTTCCTTTTCTTTCCTTCAGACTCCTATTTCCTTCTACAAACTATACTAAGCATAAAGCCTCACTTATGCCTATCCTCTATTAGCCCAAATGACCACAATACCCTCCCCTTTAATTCTAACTCTTTTAATCTACCTAAGGGCATTTTGGTCATTTCACCCAATTCCCGCTAATTCCTCAAATGTCTCTAATATTTACCGCTTACTTCCCGATACGTAATTAATCACCAATTATATTCCTCAATATCAAAATAGACCCTAATATACTCTCTAAATTCCCATTTATGCCCCCAGGCTCGCCCCGAGTCGGGTATAAATCCCCGTTGTGACTTTTTCGCTAACCTGCTCACTAGGATCATCTCGAATCACAGATCACAAATATATGTTCACATAATAATGTGGTCTCAACAATTATCACACATATATATACAGTTATGCCCTCAATGGGCCAAAATTACAATTATGCCCTTTCTAACCTAATCAGGGCCTACATGCATACTAATATACATAGTCATGCATCTCAGATATTCAAATAGTCATGTAGCATACTTTTAATCATTAAATCACTTATATTCCAATTATGCCCTCCCGACACACTAATCAAGGCCCTTAAGCCTTATTAGTAAATTTGGGTCGTTACAACTATCCCCTCCTAATGAGAATTTCGTCCTCGAAATTTACCTGAATAACTCGGGATACTGATCCTGCATCGCTGTCTCAAGCTCCTAGGTCGCTTCCTCGACCCTATTATTCCTCCACAACACCTTGACCAGAGGAATCATCTTATTCCGCAATACTTTATCTTTTCGATCCAAGATCTGAACCGGTTGCTCTTCATAAGCCAAATCCGTTTGTAACTCCAAGCCTTCATACCTCAACACATGAGTCACATCTAAGACGTACTTCCGGAGCATAGAAACATGGAATACGTCATGAACCCCAGACAACGATGGTGGCAAGGCTAACCTGTAAGCCACCTGACCAATCCTTTCCAGGATCTCAAATGGTCCGATGAACCTAGGACTTAGCTTGCCCTTCTTTCCAAACCTCCTCACCCCTCGCAGAGGTGAAACTCGAAGGAATACGTGGTCCCCAACCTGGAACTCCATGTCCCTACGCTTAGGATCTGTGTAGCTTTTCTGTCTGCTCTGAGAGGCGAGCATCCTAGCTCGGATCTTCTCTATAACTTCACTTGTTTTCTGAACCATATCTGGCCCCAAATACTTCCTCTAACCCATCTCATCCCAATGAATGTGTTATCTACACTTCCTCCCGTACAACATCTCATAGGGAACCACTCCAGTCGTTGACTGATAACTATTATTATATGAGAATTCAATCAATGGAAGATACTTACTCCATGAACCTTCAAAGTCAATTACACACGCTCTGAGCATATCCTCCAACACTTGAATCGTCCTCTCAGACTGTCCGTCAGTCTGAGGATGAAAGGTCGTACTGAACTTCAACTGAGTACCGAAAGCTTTCTGCAGACCACCCCAAAACTTGGAAGTGAAGATAGGATCCCGGTCTGACACTATAGACTTAGGAACCCCATGGAGACGTACGATCTCCCTCACATACAACTCAGCATACTGATCCACCGTATATGTCGATCTTACTGGAAGAAAATGGGCTGACTTGGTATACCTGTCCACTATCACCCACACCGAGTCATGAATCCCCACTGTCCTGGGTAAACCTCCCACAAAATCCATAGTAATGTCCTCCCATTTCCACTCGGGAATACCCAAAGGCTGAAGCAACCCTGCTGGTATCTAATGCTCAGCTTTCACCTGCTGACATGTTAAGCATTTGGCTATGTACTCCACCACATCCTTCTTCATCCCGGGCCACCAATACAACATCCGTAGATCCTGGTACATCTTCGTGGTACCCGCATGAAGTGAGTACGGCGTCGTATGAGACTCATCTAGTATCTCTCGTCTGATCCCCTCATCAGCTGGAACACATATCCGTCCATGATATCGAAGCAAACCAACCTCAGAAATAGAATAGTCCTTAGCCACTCCCGCTAAGACATTCTCCCTAATCCCCTGTAATTGAATGTCTTCCAACTGTGCTTCTCTGATCCGCTTTAGCAAGGTCGACTGCAGGGTAATATTGGTCAAATGGCCTACCACCAACTCTATCCCCGCTCTGACCATCTTATCAGCTAACTCCCTAGAGATCTGAATGGAACTATATAACTGACCTGGGCCTCTCCGGCTCAATGCATCTGCTACCACATTGGCTTTTCCCGAATGGTAAAGGATATCACAGTCATAGTCCTTTACCAACTCCAACTAATACCTCTGTCTCATGTTCAGGTCCTTTTGTGTAAAGAAATACTTCAGACTCTTATGGTCAGTGTATACCTCACACTTCTCTCCATACAAATAATGTCGCCAAATCTTCAGTGTGAATACTACCGCTGCTAGCTCCAAATCATGGGTAGGATACCACTGTTCATACTCCTTCAGCTGTCGTGATGCATAAGTTATAACCTTCTCATTCTGCATCAACACGCAGCCTAAACCCAACCTCGATGCATCGCAGTAAACAACAAACTTCCCTTTCCCTGAAGGAAGACTCAACACAGGCGCTGTAATAAGTCGTCGCTTCAGCTCTTGAAAACTGTCTTCGCACTTGTCTGACCAGATAAACTTCAAATTCTTCCATGTCAATTCTGTCATCGGTGCCGCTATCTTCGAGAAGCCCTCTACAAACCGTCTGTAGTAACTTGCGAAACCAAGAAAACTCCGCACCTCCGAGGCGTTCCTTGGCCTCGGTCAATCCCTAACTGCCTCTACCTTAGATGGATCCACCTTAATCCCATCCGCACCCACTATATGTCCAATGAAAGTCACTTCTAGTAGCCAAAATTCACATTTCTTAAACTTGGCGTACAACTAGGAAAATCCTCAGGAAACACATCTAGGAACTCGCAAACCAATATGGTCTCCTCCGGTCCTACTGGTGAAACCCTAGTGGTATCCACCACACTAGCCAGAAAGCCTATGCATCCACCCTGTAACAAGTCTCTGGCTCTCAACACCGATATCCTGGGTACACGGGGTCCATGCCCCGCTCCCACAAAAACAAAGGGATCCTCACCCTCTGGCTCAAATGTCACCATCTTCTTCCTGCAGTCAATGGTAGCTCCATATCTAACCAACTAATCCATACCTAGAATCATATCAAAATCCTCCATACTCAACTCAATTTAGTCTACTGATAACTCCCTACCATCAACTATCACGGGCAGTGCTCTAATCCACCTCCTAGATACTACTAGTTCCCCTGTAGGCAAAATAGTCCCAATCCCTGAAACACAATACTCACTAGGTCTACACAGTCTACCAATCACCTCACAAGAAACAAATGAGTGTGTAGCACCAGAGTCAATCAATATAGTAAAAGGAGTGCCAGCACTAGAAAGCTGACCTGTCACTACCGAGGGACTAGCCTCTGCCTCCGCTTGCGTCAGGGTGAATACTTGAGCTGGAGTCAAGCTGTCGACCTTCCCTGCATTTCCCTTCTTCCCTGCCGGGCAATCTTTCTTGAGGTGTACCACCACCCTACACACATAACAGGCCTTAGCCCGACACTCGCCCGGATGGTGTCTTCTGCACCTTGTACACTCAGGATAAGTCCTCCATGTATCACCACCTCCCTGACGGGCACCCTGAGTACCCTGACCTCTCCTATCAGGACCAGGAGTGATCGAAGCATCAGGGGTCTTTCTCTTCAAATCACTGGGGCCTCCGCCCCTACCAGAACCAGAATATGGAGGCACCGCCCTGTGACCCTCCCTCCTCACTGCACTCTCTCTCCATATCTTATGCTCCGCTTCCTCAGCGGTAAGAGCATTTTCTATAGCCTGACATATGTTGTCCCTCCAGGAACTATTGTAATCCTCACATCTCGGGCAATCATAGCATTAAGCCCTCTAATGAATCTGTCCTGCCTAGCTGCATCAGTAGGCACAAGACTTGGTGCGAACTTCGCAAGTCTGTCAAACTTTAGGGCATATTCTGTAAATGTCATACCACCCTGAACTAACCCCACAAACTCATTTACTTTCACTGGCCTGATGGCAACATTATAATTCTTCTAACTGAACAAGTCCTTGAATCCTTCCCAAGTCAAAGCAGTTACATCTTTGGCCTGTGATGCCACCTCCCACCAGATTCAGGCATCTTCTCTCAACATATATGTGGCACAGGCCACTCTGTCATGTCCCTCTACCATCATAAAATCAAGAATGGTAGTAATCATGGTCATCCACTGTTCAGCCTTCAGTGGATCTGGTCCTCCCTCAAAGATCGGGGGCTGCTGTTTCCTGAACCGCTCATACAACGGTTCCCACTTGTTCCCTACCTTAATTGGCCGCACAACAGGTACCACTGCAGGTGGCACAATGGGAGCAACATTCCCAGACGGAGCCTGCTACTGCAGGATTCAGATATGTTCATCTTGGCTCTGTAGCTGAGCCTGCATGTCTGCCATAAGCTGCTGCCAGTTCTCAGGGACTGGCGGAGGGTTCTGGCCCTGATCATCATCTCTTGTCCCGGACCTGCCGGCTAGTTGCGTAGATTTTCTTGGATGCATAATTATCCACGTCAATCTGCAATCAACAACTCGGCAATCAGACTATGATGACAAGGTAATAATACTTTCATGATCCATCACTGGAACTCCAATCATTCACAAGCAATTAATTTCATAGCAATATATCCAAATATTCATTTATATATTCATTCACATGCATAGCAGTGCTGATAAGCACGCCTCAATAACATCATGCAATAGTCAAGGGCTAGGCCCTATCAGTATCTCATGCTCCCTATTAATCAAACAGATATCAGCAGTCATATATCATTCAAATCATTTAAGCACATAATCACGTGTACACAATTTACCAAACCCTGAGTCGAGCTTGTCTCTCGCGGAGAATGTACATGTCCAGCTAGTCTTCAGGAACCCATAAACCTAGGACGCTCTGATACCAAGTTGTAACGCCCTGCATAGCCAAGACCGTTACACTGTGTGTTTATAAAAGTGTCAGACTTGCTAATCAAGTCATTTAATTAAAACGTGTTACTGAAACTATAGTGGAACTAGGGTTAAAATATTTTGGTCTTAAAAGTCACATTTCTTATAAATAAACACCTTATGTTTACATGGCATCCCAAAAATAATAGGGTTAAAACTATTTACAAAAGATTCGAGATTTAAATACAGTATTAGCCATACTAAGGCAAATAGACAGTTAAGCAATCACTGTCATGATCCACTCCTCGACCATGGTGACCGAACAGTTGACTATGTACATTCAGCCTCGCAGCCCTCCACCTCAGGGTTGGTCCAACTTGCCTTTGCCTTTACCTGCACCACGTAGCACCCGTGAGCCAAGGCCCAGTAAGAAAACACAATAACAAAGCATAAGCAATCAATAGACAATCCAATATCTCATATCACATAAACATGTTCTCAACCATATAAGCATTCATGATAATCAAGTATTCAACATTCTAAACATATCAAATCATATCAATCACCAATTTACAAATGATAACTAGGGTTAGCGCCCTTAGGCCGCACCCTCTGTTTATCCCACTGACTCCGGCCCGCTTAAACTGAGCTCAGTGAATATAAAGCTATCCTTGGCTACTAGTGGCCAAGCCACGCCCTGTGCGAAAATATTGTATACGGCACCCTTAGGCCGTTTATCACATGTCCCATGGCATAATACCATCATTGACACTATATAGATATCGGGAGCACTTAGTCCCATCACAAACATATAACCGGGTGCAGTTTTCTTACCTTTAGATTCGCTAGCTTCGTTCACTTGATCCTTGAGCACGATCCCTCTCGAGCCCTAACGTACACCTAGTCACAGCCATAGATCAAAATCATCACCAAACCTCAAATCCAAAACCTAACCTTGGGACCAATCCCGAGCCCTCGAGAAGCCCCAATTCCACCAAACGGGGTGGTGGAATCGAACCCCGAATCCCCCGGGCAAAAACCCTTGAAAATAACTCAAAAAATCTCTTCTGGAAGCAGGGTAGCACTACAACACTCTTTGGAGGGCGCTACAATGCTACAATCAGAACCAAAAACCCCCAGACAACCAAGCCTAGCGCTACAGCACCCCAAAGGCTAGCGTTGTAGTGCTAGTCACAGAACCAACACCCCTGCATTTTTCCTTCCTGCAATTTCCCCAAGCCAACCCTTACCAAAACTTTTCCAATCTTCAACCAAACTTTAAAACAAGCTTATCAACACACTCCACTCATCCCAAGCATCCCAAATACACAAAACCCATTCACATGCATCCCTAAACATAGAATTCACCATAGTTGAACCTAGAGTTCAAAAAGTTAGCAAGACAACCACTGAAACCACAATGTTCAAACTAAAATCCCTCACCTTTGCTGGATAAATTTGGCCTAGGTTGTCCTCCTAACAAGCTTGGCTTTCACCTCCTCACAGCCTTGGCTTGAATTCCCTAGAGTTCCCATCAAATTCAGCTTAGACACCTTAGTTCCATACCAAAACCAGAAACTGAAGAAACTTCAAAGTCTTACCTCAACTGAATGGCTTGTTCTTGCTAAACCCTTGTCAATTCTTCAAGCTTAACTCAGAAACCTTATTGCTCAACTTGATCTAACTCTCCTCTGAACTTTGCACCAAGAAACCTCAAGAAAATGGTGGAGAAGAGCCTAAACCGACCTTGTTTTTCTTTCCCTTCCTTCTCTTTCTTTTCTTTCCTTCGGACTTCTATTTCCTTCTAAAAACTCTACTAAGCATAAATCCTCTGTTATGTGTATCCTCTATAAGCCCAAATGACCACAATAACCTCCCCTTTAATTCTAACTATTTTAATCTACCTAAGGGTATTTTGGTCATTTCACCCAATTCCCGCTAATTCCTCAAATGTCTCTAATATTTACCGCTTTCTTCCCTATACTTAACTAATCACCTATTATATTCCTCAATATAAAAATAGACCCTAATATACTCTCTAAATTCCCATTTATGCCCTCAGGCTCGCCCCGAGCCGGGTATAAATCCCCGCCGTGACTTTTTCGCTAACCTGCTCACTAGGATTGTCTCGAATCACAAATCACAAATATTTATCCACATAATAATGTGGTCTCAACAATTATCACATATATATATATACAGTTATGCCCTCAACGGGCCAAAATTACAATTATGCCTTTTTTAACCTAATTAGGGCCTACATGCATACTAATACACATAGTCATGCATATCAGATATTCAAATAGTCATGTAGCATACTTTTAATCATTAAATCACTTATATTCCAATTATGCCCTCCCAACACACTAATCAAGGCCCTTAAGCCTTATTAGTAAATTTGGGTCGTTACAGGCGTACATGCCCGAGGCAGCCTCCTCTGCAGGTTACTTATCGGGACATAGCTCCACGCTTCTTGGGATGATGTCAATATCGGGGATACTTTACCATGCCAAACTCGGCCAACTGACCCAGGTCTGTTTACCAACATCCTCCTCAATTTACCAGGGTCCCGGTCCATTTACCAGAACCCGGGTTCATCCATAGCGATCTTGGCCTAATCTCGGACTTGGGAGCAGCGACCTCTTCTACCGCATCTCAGGAGACATCCCAATACGCAGTCCCGGTTTTATACAACCTGCCCCAGTGATGGTCCCGACTTACACTCCTGGATGCCCTTTGGGCCTTGCCGAGACTTGGGCCGCCAATATTCTTTTTCTCCTCGTCTAATGGGCCCGATCAGGGCTTTAACTTCGTGGAAGGTGGCCCATGGACTTAGAGTGTGGATCCATACATTTTGGAAGAAACGGGGATAACAGGTCCAAAATAGTACCGTAGTCCCGATTTTGGTCAAAATATTTTTAATTATAAGATCAATTCTTGGGTTGTTGGTGTAATGACCAAAATTTCCTAATAAGGTTTAGGACCTTGATTAGGAGGCCGGGATGGCCATAATTGATTTATTATGCCATTAAATGATTATATGCATGTTTATGTGAATTATATTATTATATGATGATAAATGCATGCATATGAGTCCATTTTTCATTATAAGGGCATTTAGGTAATTTGGCCCGTTGAGGGCACATTTGTATATTTTCATGAATGTTGGTGAATTTTGAATAAGGCCACATCATAAAGTGGATTTGTTCGAGCCATTTGGCATGAGACGATCTTTGAATTCAAGTTATCAGTTTGGTCATAATGGGGTTAATTTTGGGGTTTGGGGTGAGTCTCGGGGTAATTTTAGGATTAGTACATTACAGGAAATTAAATGTGGGATATGATTTATTAGCATTTGAGAATATTGGGAATAACGGGAATTGGAGGGTGTTAATTATAATTAACGAGATAGGCGGGAAAGGACGGTTTTGCCCTTGGTGGCTGTTAAGGGTTTTACATAAGCCTAGGGGTATTTCAGTCTTTTCACCTAAGGGATTATATCAACTTGAGAAGGATGTAGAAAATAGAAACCAAAACAGAGCTTCCTTCCCTCCCTCACGATCATCTTCTTCTCTCCTTCTTTCTTTGAAATTTTGAACCCCAATTGAATATTCAAGATAGGGAGTTGAGCCTTGATGGTCTAGGTTTGTGTTCCACCATTGAAGAGGGTGTGGTACTGAGCTTGAGGTTAGTTTCTAGCCATTAGAACTTTGGTTTTGCTCTAGTTTGTAATTGAGTTTCGGTTTGAATTTTGATGTTGAAAATGGAGAATGGATGGGAGTTTTTGGCAAAGGTTGTTTGGGTTATGATGCCTAGGACTTGTATGTTGGGTATTTGGGTTAATTGGAAGTTTGGATGGAGTTTGGGATCAAGTATTTAAGGTTGGAAATGGAGAAGTCTAAGGAGGAAGAACCAGGGGCTGGTTTAGCCTGGTTCTAGCGCTGTAGTGCCCAAGGGAGGGCGCTACAGCGCTAGCCAGGACAAATCAATTCTGGTTGTAGCACTGGGGCACTAGGGGGGCAGCGCTACCCTACTTTTGTTGATTCATATTTTGGGCACTTTTGAGGGTTTTTGGCTCGAGGTTTCATTTCCTAAGGCTTAGGAACGAATCTACTATCCATTTGAGTACGATTTGAGGTTTCGGGAGTGAGGTTTAGGTCAAGAACCTTTTATTGTTGATTTTATTAATTAGATTCCCTATTTGGTTATGAATAGGTGACTGCTAAGGGATCAAAGGATTGATCGTTCTCAAGGGTCGTTCATTTGTTATTTCTCGTTCGAACCATAGGTAAGAAAACTGCACCCAGTATGTGTTGCATGTGATGCATGAGAAACATGTGATTAGGGCATGCCATGAATATTGAATACGAGATTGATAAGAGCTTGAGTCTCTGTATTTGTGCATGATCATAATTATGCTAGTGATTGTTAAGTAAGCTTGCTGAATGCCGTACATTTGGATATTTGACATATGATATATGCCTGGTTGCATTGCTTACTTGTGTATGGCACTTACCCATGAGTCAGAAATCGGCACTAGCCGTATGGTATTGGCTTAAGAGTCAAGAACGGCGCTGATGTGTTCAACACAAGCCGAAATGAATAGATCTAATCAACATAAGCATTGAATGACTCATCATGTGCATTAATGCTTGACCGACCTCAAGTTCGATAAAAACTAAAAGCGCTTGTCTAGCCTAATGGCTAGTCACTTAGAGCCAGGGCCAGAAGGCCAAGGTGACTGCATCGTCACATGGCTAAGGGTGCGGAGCCCATGTTAGTGACTTACTCATCAGTCACTCATCTGGTTTATGTTAGTGACTTACTCATCAGTTACTCATCTGGTTTAAGTTAGTGACTCACTCATCAGTCACTCATCTGATTAGGGCTACACGCCCCAGCATGGTTATTATAACCTCAAAGTATTAATCACTCATCTGTCAAGGCTACAAGCCCCAGCATGGTTATCAGAACCTCAAAGTGTTAATCACTCATCTGAGTAGGATTAGCTTGATATTCATCCACACAGGAGGGCAGGATCGACCATCATTATCTGAACTTATTTGCATGCGTGAATAGGGCTATTATTGCTAGGCATGCCTGTTATGATTTTGTAACATGTTATTATTGTTCTTGAGCATATTGAGTTTTCTTGCCGAGCTTCGGCTCACGGGTGCTATGTGGTGCAGGTAAAGGCAAAAGAAAGTTGGACCATCCTTGAGTTGGAGAGCTTAGGTGACGATGTGTACATATGCGGCTGCTCGACTGCCATGGCCGAGGGTTTAAAGAGGAACTAGGGTTAAACCCTATTTTTCTGCTTAGGTCGACTGGTTGGAAATCTTTTTTTGTAATTAACCTTTAAATTATATATTTTTTTGGATCCCAATGTATACAGTAAATGTTTTAGTGAAACGTTGTATCTTAACCAAAATTTTGAATCCTAAACCATTAATCATACTTAGTTACACGATTATGGCCAAATGACTAGATTACCGAGTTTAGCACTGTTAAAATGCACTCCGTAACGGCCCCTGGGTAGTAGGGCGTTACAACTTGGTATCAGAGCGAGCCAAGGTTAAGGGTTCCTGAAGACAAGCTGGGCATGTAAACTCATCATGTGTAGTTAAGGTTAAGCCCCAGCATAAATAGCTTCACTCAGGGAATGGTAACTATTTCTGTAGTTGTGTGTATAGCTACTTAAATAGAATGTAAATGCTTTACCTGCACATTGTATTATGGAGCATGAGATTCTGATATAGCTTGGCTCTTGACTATTAAATGATTATATGAATGTTATTATATGATTACCTGCTCCGTGATTATATATATGTGGTATTTGCATGCTGGAGTTGGAGGCATGGTGTGAATGTTGGAAGAGCAGGGGTTATGAATTGATGAACAAATGCCGTGGCCATGTTTCTAGCACTGCAGTGGGTTTTGATTGTGGTGTGATAAGATTGTTGCCATGGAGAAAGCTCTTGATATGCTCATCATGTTTAATGGGTCAAGTTATTGACTGCATGTTCAATCAACTGGTATGTATCCAAGGCAGATAATGAGACCTGGTGATGATTATACAGAGGCTGGGAGTTTCAGCCAGGGTTTGAGTTCTTCATCTGCCCCTCCAAATTTTCAGCAAATGTTTACTAATGTGCAATTAAGATTGCAAAGGCAAGAGGAAGAGATTAGGTGTTTGAAGCAATAGCGGAATCTGTTGGGGAACACCTCTTCCTTTGCTATGCTAGGAGTGACACCAGTTTTGGCTCAACCTAGGGTTAAGAATAGATGGGAATTTCTCTATGGAAGATTCCAAGAGTATTACCTTCCAATCTTTGAGGGAGGCCTAGATCCATTTAGAGCTGAGCAATGAATGGGCATGATTAGTTCCATGCTCGACAGTATGGGGCTGGTAGGACACGATAGGGTGATTTGTGCTACATATGTATTGCAGGATGATGCCCAGACATGGTGGGAAGTAGTATCCTAGACACGAGACACAGGTGTGATGGACTGGAAAGAATTTAGGCAGCTGTTCAATGAAAGATATTATTGTGATGCAGCCAAGACTGCTAAGATGAATGAGTTTTTGAACCTCGTTCAGGGAAATACAACAGTAATCGAGTATGTTAACATATTTGATGGGTTGGCCAAGTTTGATTTTGATATGGTATCCACAGATGTAGCTCGGAAGCAAATGTTTATTCAGGGATTGAATTCCAGAATAGTTCAGGACATTAGAGTTACCCCAGTGCATGAAATCTCTACCTATGCTCAGGTGGTAGGGAAGGCTCTTGCTATTGATTGCACAGGAAATCAGATTGAGAAGGAGAATGTTGGAGAGCATGGAGCTCAAGCAGCGATACCTCCATTTATTGGAGCGAGTAAGAAAAATAACTGGAGGACTTACCCAGAATGCACTCGATGTAGGAGGCGTCATCTGGGAGAATGCCGAGCAAAGGCATGTTTCTTATGTGAAATGGTTGGGCATTTCAAGAAAGATTGCCCAAGGCAAAGGAAGGATGAGCAAAAAGGGGTGGACAGCTCGAATCCAACTCGAGTGTTTGCTCCGATGCAGCCAAAGACTGAGACTGAGACTAGTTCCTCAGGGGTGGCAGGCCAGCTTTCTAGTTCTGATTTTTGTATTATGCTGACTAGTTTTATTAACATGCTGTTTCTTTGCTTCTTTCATATAGAGAGGCATAGAGATGATATGCAGATTGCATGGTTATGTTATAAAGAGAGTGTGGCACTCTATTGGTAAATTTTAAGAGATAAATTAGATTATAGTGAATAGAAGACTCATCAGTTGATATGATAAGGTTAGTTATGACTGACTACGAGATGATCCTAAGTATGGATTCGTTAGCCAAGTGTGAGGCAATGATAAATTGCAAGGAAAGGATAGTAACTCTTGGGTTTGAGAGTGGGAAATCCTTGTGGTAGTTGGCACTGTGCATGGATTTTGTATACTTATGACAGTTGTATTCAGAGCTAGAAATCTATTACAGAAGGATGCATAGAACTCTTAGCTAGTGTGGTGGATACCACTTAGGTTGTGCCAGTGGGATTAGGACACACTGGATTAGTCTATGAGTTTCTGGATGGATTTCCAAGGAATTTTTCAGGATTATGTTTACATAAAAAGGATAGAATGGTGATTGGATTGGTGCTAGGAATGGACTCAGGTCTAGGGTACTGTATTGAACGGCTTCAGTAAAGTTGTTAGAACTTAAGGCTAAGTTATTGAGTAAGGTGGATCTTTGATCTGGTTAGTACCAGTTGAAGATTAGGAAAAAGGATATGCAAAAGATTGCTTTTTATATTAGATAAGTGCATTGGGAGTGCTAGGTGATGTTCTAAGAATTTGGTTAACGCCAAGTTATTTTTATGAATTAGATGAACAAAGTATTCAAGGATTATTTGAATTGGATTTGTGATCGTCTTGATCAATGGTATTGTGATATATTCTTGGTTGGAAATTTTCCAAGGTCAAGAAATGCCTTACAGGGCAGGAGTTTCCTTGGACGGGCATGATATTACATGTGTTTTGGGAAAGAGTTCTGAGTCTTCTTACAGATCGGAACCATTTGTAGGTTGTTATGACACCTTAGTGACAGGGAAAAGTGAGTGCCTATGCATCATATTGGTTAAAGGATATGACCAGAACTAGAGTAGAGTTTCTGGTGGGCCAGGTGGCCAGCAGTATACTTGAGTTTACTCTTCTAAAGAGGATTAAAGGAAAACAATTAAGTGAACCACAAATAGCAAGATTGAGTGAAAAGTCTTAGCTGGATTAGCTAAGGATTATACAGTGTCATGTATGAATTTATTGAGGTATTGAGATCGGATTTGGAATCCGATGGGCATTGGGATTAAATGGGAGATTCTGGATGAATTTCGTATTACCCTCTTATTCTCTTCATCCAGGCATCATGAAGATGTAACAGAATCTGAAAGCTTTATATTGGTGGCCCGAGATGGAGAGGGACGTAACATAATATGTGGCAAAGTTCTCAACCTGTTAGCAGGTCAAGACAGAGTATCAGAAACTAGTAAGACTATTGTAGTCTTTGAGTATTCCATAGTGGAAATAAGGAAACATCGCGATTGGTTTCGCGGTGGGGCTGCCCAGGATAGTGGGTGAGCGTGATTTGGATTAGGTCATTATGGACCAGTATTTAAAGTGAGCCCACTTCTATCAGTAAAGACAAGTAACACAACTGATCGGTATACAGATCACTATGTGAGAGAGATAGTGTGCCTTCATAGAATTTGAGGTCTATCTTATCAGATGAAGACTCTATTATTACTTCCAAGTTTTGGGGAAGGTTGACGAAGGCGATGAGTATATAGTTGAAATTTAGTACAGTTCATTATTCTCAAACTGATGGTAATTCAGAGAGAGAGAGATCTAGTATGGGGGAGGCACCTTATGAAATGTTGTATAGTAAGGAGTGTATATCACCCATTCATTGGGATGAGATGTTATGTTTGGATCTTGAGATAGTTCAGGGAAACCATTGAGGTTATTGAAAAGATTAGAGCTTGGATGCTCGCTTCTCATAATAAATGGAAAAGTTATGTTAGTTTGAGATGCAGGAACATGGAGTTCCAGGTGGAAGATTGTAACTTCCTTAAAGTATCACCATGGAAAGGGGTGAGGAGATAAGAGCAAGTTGAGCCCTAGATTAATATGACCATTTGAATCCTGGATAGGATCAATCAGGTTGCCTATGGATTGGCCTTATCTTTGGCACTGTCAGCTGTACACATTGTATTTTATGTTTCGATGTTGAGGACATGGGTTAGAAGAAACTCATGTGTTGAGTTATGAGAATTTGGAGATTGAGGCTAAGTTATCCTATGAGGAGTAGCCATTTCAGATTTTAACAGAAAGAACAGGGTTCCGAGAAACAAAGCTATACCTTGGGTTAAGGTATGTTATAGAAACAGCGAGGTCGAGGGAACGACCTGGGAAACTAGAATCAGTTGTGCGGTATTTATATTCTGGGAGGTTCAGATAAATTTCGAGGGTGAAATTTTTGTAAGGAGGGGATAGTTGTAATGACCCAAATTTTCTAATAAGGTTTAGGACCTTGATTAGGGGCTGGGAGGGCCATAATTGATTTATTATGCCATTAAATGATTATATGCATGTTTATGTGAATTATATTATTATATGATGATAAATGCATGCATATGAGTCCATTTTTCATTATAAGGGCATTTTGTTAATTTGGTCAGTTGAGGGCACATTTGTATATTTTCATGCATGTTGGTAAATTTTGAATAAGGCCACATCATAATGTGGATTTGTTCGAGCCATTTGGCATGAGACGATCTTTGAATGCAAGTTATCGGTTTGGTCATAACGAGGTTAATTTTGGGGCTTGTGGTGAGTCTAGGGGTAATTTGAGGATCAGTACATTATCGGGTATTAAAGGGTAATGGGATATGATTGATTAGCATTTGAGAATATTGGGAATAATGAGAATTGGAGGGTGTTAATTATGATTTACGAGATAGGCGGGAAATGACGGTTTTGCCCTTGGTGACTGTTAAGGGTTTTACTTAAGCCTAGGGGTATTTTAGTCTTTTCACCTAAGGGATTATATCAACTTGAGAAGGTTGTAGAAAATAGAAACCAAAACAGAGCTTCCTTCCCTCCCTCACGATCATCTTCTTCTCTCCTTCTTTCTTTGAAGTTTTGAACCCCAATTGAAGATTCAAGCTAAGGAGTTGAGCCTTGATGGTCTAGGGTTGTGTTCCACCATTGAAGAGGGTGTGATACTAAGCTTGAGGTAAGTTTCTAGCCATTAGAACTCTGGTTTTACTCTGTTTTCTTATTGAGTTTCAGTTGGAATTTTGAAGTTGAAAATGGAGAATTGATGGGAGTTTTTGGGAAAGGTTGATTGGGTTATGATGCCCAAGACTTGTATGTTGGGTATTTGGGTTCATTTGGAAGTTTGGATGGAGTTTGGGATCAAGTTTTTAAGGTTGGAAATGGAGAAGTTGAAGGAGGAAGAACCAGGGCTGGTTCAGCCTGGTTATAGCGCTGTAGCGCCCAAGGGAGGGCGCTACAGCGCTAGCCAGGGCAAATCAACTCTGGTTGTAGCATTGGGGCGCTAGGGGGGCAGCGCTACCCTACTTTTCCTGATTCATATTTTGGGCACCTTTGAGGGTTTTTGGCTCGGGGTTTCATTTCCTAAGGCTTGGGATCGAATCTACTAACCGTTTGAGTACGATTTGAGGTTTCGGGAGTGAGGTTTAGGTCAAGAACTTTTTATTGTTGATTTTATTAATTAGATTCCATATTTGGTTATGAATAGGTGACTGCTAAGGGATCAAAGGATTGATCGTTCTCAAGGGTCGTTCATTTGTTATTTCTCGTTCGAACCATAGGTAAGAAAACTGCACCCAGTATGTGTTGCATGTGATGCATGAGAAACATGTGATTAGGGCATGCCATGAATATTGAATATGAGATTGATAAGAGCTTGAGTCTCTGTATTTGTGCATGATCATAATTATGCTATTGATTGTTAAGTAAGCATGTTGAATGTCGTACATTTGGATATTGGACATATGATATATGCCTGGTTGCATTGCTTACTTGTGTGTGGCACTTACCCATGAGTCAGAAATTGGCACGAGCCGTATGGTGTTGGCTTAAGAGTCAAGAACAGCGCTGATGTGTTCAACACAAGCCGAAATGATTAGATCTAATCAATATAAGCATTGAATGACTCATCATGAGCATTAATGCTTGACCGACCTCAAGTTTAATGAAAACTAAAAGCGCTTGTCTAGCCTAATGACTAGTCACTTAGAGCCAGGGCAAGAAGGCCCAGGTGTTTGCATCGTCACATTGCTAAGGGTGCGGAGCTAATGTTAGTGACTTACTCATCTGGTTTATGTTAGTGACTTACTCATCAGTCACTCATCTGGTTTATGTTAGTGACTTATTCACCAGTCACTCATCTGGTTTAAGTTAGTGATTCACTCATCAGTCACTCATCTAATTAGGGCTACACGCCCCATCATGGTTATCAGAACCTCAAAGTGTTAATCACTCATCTGATTAGGGCTACAATCCCCAGCATGGTTATCAAAACCTCAAAGTGTTAATCACTCATCTGATTAGGATTGACTTGATAGTCATCCACACATGAGGGCATGATCCACCATCATTATCTAAACTTATTTGCATGCGTGAATATGCCTGTTATGATTTTGTAACATGTTATTACTGTTCATGAGCATATTGAGTTTTCTTGCCGAGCTTCGGCTCACGAGTGCTATGTGGTGTAGGTAAGGGCAAAAGAAAGCTGGACCATCTTTGAGTTTGAGAGCTTAGGTGACGATGTGTACATATGCGACTGCTCGACTGCCACGGCCGAGGGTTTAAAGAGGAACTAGGGTTAAACCCTATTTTGCCGCTTAGGTTGGCTGGTTGTAAATCTTTTGTTGTAATTAACCTTCAAATTGTAATGTAGCAAGTTTAGCATTGTTTAAAATGCACACCGTAACGGTCCTTGGGTAGTAGGGCGTTAAAGTTGGCGAGACGATGGGTTCAGAGAAGCGGAAAAAGTGGTCGAGGAGTTGATAAGGAAATATTATTTTTGAAAATATCTTGTGCAAAATCGGGTATAGGGTGTTATTTGGATCTATTTTGTAAAATACATGGTCCAAATTATCATTTAACAAAATACAAGGGCCGATCGCGTATTCGGAAAAAATACAGGGACCAAACTAGTATTTCTCCTCTATAAATTACAATAATATTTAAAAATAAATTAATAACATAATAAAATAAGAATAGAAAAAGTCACAGTGTAGAGTAGTATACATACATAAACAGTTTTTAGTTTCTAATGTATCTCGCAATGTCCTTTAGTAAATTTGATGAAGAAAAAGAGCTTCAATCTCTTGATAAAAAACAAACTATCACACAAATTTATAAGATAAAAAAATATGTATGACTTTATTCTTTTTAAATAAATATGATTTAATTATTTAAATTGTCCTAAAATATCTTTAAAATATCTCATTTTTATTTATTTATTTATTTTTGTTTTTTTAGTGAAAATAATAATTTCATTAAGGCAATAAGACAATCAAACATACAAGAAAAGACACAAACTAAGCCCAAATACAAATAGGAAATCCTGGCCACCAAACCTTGGACATCTCCATAGTGAGAGCCAATTGAGTGAGTTCATTTATTTTTATTTAAGTTTATGTTTGTTCTAGTTTTTAAATTTGGTAGTGACAACAAAATATTATATATTATATGTTTAATATAATATTAATATTATACGTGAATTTTTAATTTAAATTTGTTGCTAGTTCTTTTTTAATTTTTGAAAAGAAGTTTCTTGCTCGTTGATAGTAGTTATATTATATGTTTAATATGATATTATTTTAATACTTGAAGTTTAAGTTTAATTCAATTTTATTTAAGTTATAAAACATACTGTTTTATTATTTTTAAATAATTATAATTGTAAAATATCTCAAATATATCTTATTTAAGTTTAAGTCATGTTTACAATTTACTGTTAAATAAAAGAATATTCTGTTAAATATAATAATGTTATGTTAAAGTTAATGGAAACAAAACCGTTAATAATTTTCTTTATTTACACATTTTTTATATAGAAGATATATATATATATATATGGAATATTTCTCAATGGTTACTACCCATAGATGGGTACTAACAATTATGATGATGTGACAACATAGTGACTTGATATAACAAGTCACCAACAGGTAAAAAAAAATTCTACATTAATTTCGAATTTTCATATATAATGCTTAAATAAGAATTTTTTTAATTATTTAATTTAATAAATATGTGACCGCCATGTAATCAGGTAGTCTTTAAAAAAAATTTATAAATCAAAATTTATTTTTAGAAATATTAATAAACAACTATAAATATGGACCATTGATCTTAATCTAATGGTTAATATTAAAGGAATCATCCATAGGTAATAACCATTAAAAATACACCTATATATATATATGAGTGCATTCTTAATGGTTACTACCAATGGATAGTTACTTTAATATTAACCATTCGATTAATATCAATAGTCTATATTTATAGTTGTTAATTAATATTTCTAAATATAAATTATGATTTTTTCAAATTTTTGGAAGGGTTACCTGATAAAAATATGTATTTATTACGAAAATAAAATATCGCAAACTTTTCATTTTTTAAATGCATGTCAATTTCTAAATATATCTAGTGTCTCTCATTGGTTGGAAACAATATTAATTATAACAAAAAAATTAACTAGATTCGAAATTATTGTAGAAAAAATATATTTACCTGTCGGTGACTTGCTATACCAAGTCACTATATTTACCACATCATCATAATTGTTAGTATTCATATATGGGTAGTAACCATTGAGAAGTCTTCCATATATATATATATATATAAGTGTAGACACATATGTTACTGTCCTTTTATATATATATATGTATCCGGTAAATTAATTTATTGTACTCACATTATGACTACATATATATAATTTATTTTAAGGGTCTTTTGTCAAAATTGCTCATTTTTTAAAGTTATTTTGTATTCTAGCCTAGTTTTAATAACTTTTTGCAAAATGACCTCTGATGATTTAGACAGCTAGTAAAAAATTTAGACAGGTAGTCGAAAAATTTAGACAATTGGTCGAATTTTAGCAAATGTCATTTTGCAAAAAATTATCAAAAATATGCCAGAGTGCAAAATCATTTAAAAACAATGTTATTTTCACAAATTTATCTTTAATTTATTATTCTCTTGTCCGGACCCAAAAAAAAATTACAATCACTATGGGATTCAAGATTTATTTTCAGAGAAAGTGTGGGTGAATTATTTAAAATATTTCAGTGTGGGGGACATAAATTAACTGTAGTTTAGAAATTACCTTCGACCAAAAATATATTGATCATTAATTATAGGAATTATATCATGTTAATAACATACTTTTTTTTTTTTGACAATGTAAGGACAAACTTTGAGTGTTCTGTTTTTTTTTTTTTATATAAAAAAAAAGAACAAAGAATGATCAGAAATATGGGTGAAACTTTTTTTTTAGCATATTATTCCAGATTAGTTTATTTAGAATTATCGTTAAAATATCAAATTGTCATCATGATGAAATGTGTTTGTGTTTTGATGACAAATAGATACCTACACATAAAACTATACTCTGGTTTCATTTTTCAAAGAGTTTGATGTAATAATTAAGAACAGAAATAATTAGTGATTTAGAATGATGAATATAGTCAGTTTCATTTTATACGGACGAGCTATTTCGAAAACATCAATTTTCTACGTTATTTACAAGAATTCTTCTTTTTTTTTTGGAATATTTAAAAAAGGAAATTCTCTTTATGATGGCATATGTTTATTTTATAATAATAATATTACTTCATATATATATATACTATGTAGGAGTATATTATATGTTCGAAAAATAGTAGTGCTACATACTATTTTAAAGTCGTATTTTGAGGCTTGTTATTAGTTAGATATTTTTGGAGATCTGTATTCCGTACATGAGTACGAAAAAATTAAGCATTAATATGTTTAGGATGGTTATAAGGTGAAAGAGAAATTATTACTTAAAATTGGCAAAAAGTGAAAGAAAATGTTCTCTCATTTCTTGACTGTGTGACAACTAATTAGATTTGCTTAATTCACGAGAACGAATCTAGACATGATTATGTGTTTAATTCACTTACTTGATGATCAAGCAAATTTTATCATTAATCCCAAAATTAAATGCATTATATTAAATTAATTTTGGGCAATTACCTGAATTTCATTTTTTAGGTAGTTACCCTATATTGTTTGCTTGATTCTTAAGCATTTATTCTTCCATGAAAGCTATAAATAAAGGGCTTCACCTCACTATTTTACACACCATTCAAAAAACACTCAATTTTTTAAAATTCTCTCTTTATTTCTCTGTTCGGACTTCTCTTGGTTTCTGTGTTCTTGATTGAAGATCTTTCTGAGTTCATTCCATCTGGTAGTCGAAGCTTTCCCAGTTACAAGTTAGATTGTGGTGGTGCTCTTAGACATTGTTCAATTCGTTGAGAGTAGAAGCAAAGGTGTTTAGTTGCTGCTCATAAACTGTTTTATCCTGGGAGACAAACGCCCTTAGTAATCTTCTAACACCCAGTGATTAGGCGTAATTATTTTAAGAAAATAGTGTGACACACTAGACTCGGTTTGGTATCAAAAGCAGTATTTCTAATATATTCTTTGTTTTATTTTGATTATTTCAATAATTGATATAATTGTATTCTCTCTTCATCTCCACTTCTCACAATATATGTTTATGTTTATTATAATTTACTTTCTTTAATAAGCAATATGACATGTATATTTTTCTAAGAGTCTTAAAACAAGTATTGCTAATTTGTGTTATTGCTTATAATAGTAATAATTCTATTGGCTAATCACTTTTTGTGATACTTTACTCATATATTACGAAAGTAGAAAAGTAAGACTCACTAGAGAAGTTTTGTCGAGGAAGCTGCGTTTTAAGGGCACCATTTGTGACCCCTCCAAACTCTCCTAGAAACTGAATATTTTCACAAACTAGACTTTTTGAGTTGAGGGCATAGACCCTTCTAGTCATCTTTTGAAATTATCTAATTGAGTTTATTTGCTATCTGAAAAATTAACACTTTTGTTGTGTGTTTTTTCAGAAATGTTAACTGAATCCAGCATGGATGGTGTGACTGTTGAAGGCCAGAATCAAGAAATAAATCCTACTTTGGGCTGAGAGACAACCCCTGTTGTGGCTTGAGTGGCAAGCTCCATTGTTGCAAAAATGCCAGTGATGTCCAATTTTATGGCGTTTTCACCTGGTGGTTTACCTGAGAAGTTTAACGAGGAAAACTTTAAGAGATGGCAGAAAAAGATGATGTTACACCTGACCACTCTCATTATTGCAAGCTTTTTGACTGAGGATCCTCCTAACCTAAATGAGAGTGAGGATTGGCTCCTAAGCCGCTGTTGCTATGGGCGCTTGTAGACAATTTGATTGTCTGTGTCAGAACTATGTCATGAATGGGCTCGACAATTCTCTTTATAATGTTTATCTAGAGAAGAAATCAGCCAAAGAGTTTTGGGAGTCTTTAGACCATAAATATAAAAGTGAGGATGCTAGCACCAAGAAATTTATTGCGGGCCACTTCCTAGACTTTAAAATGGTGGACTCCAAAACTATGATCATTCAAGTTCAAGAGTTTTATGTTATCTTGCATGAAATCCACATTGAGGGAATGACTTTAAGTGAGAGCTTCCAAGTGGAATGCATTATTGAGAAACTACCACCTTTGCGGAAGGAAGATTTCATTGTTAGATTTTGGATCAAAAATGACAATACAAGCTTTGAGCAAAAGTCTATTGCCTTCTTTGTGGCTAAAGCTAATATATTGGAGTATGGTCAAAGTTCCAATGCCAACAGAAAAATACAAAGGGAAAGGATCTAAGCTTGGACCGAAAGGACGAATCTACAAGAAACCAAAGTTTCAGAGCAACTGCTAAAACTATGAGAAGCCTGGTCACAAATCTTCTTATTGTAGATTGCCAAAGAAGAACAGAAGCAAAAAGGCCAAAATCATCAATACCATGGCTCAAGAAGTTTCTAAAATCAGTCTCTCGACAGTGATAACTAAAGTCAATATGGTGGGCTCAAACCCAAAAGAATAGTGGATTGACACTAGTGCAACTTGCCATGTCTGCTTTGACAAGAAGATGTTCTCCACCTTCGAGCTGTTTGAAATGGAGAATAGATGTTCATGGGAAATGTTGCTACCTCTGTGATCAATGGCCAAGGCAAGGTGATCTTGAAGATGTCTTCGACAAAGGAAGTAACTCTAAACAATTTTATGTATGTGTCTGAAATCCGCAAGAACTTAGTGTCTAGTTCACTGCTAAACAACCATGGATTTTGCATGGTGTTTGAGTCAAATAAATTTACTTTGTCTAAGAGTGGAATGTTTGCGGGAAAGCGTTATATGAGTGGAGGAATTTTCAAATTTAATGTAATGACTATAGTCAAGAATGATATGAATAAAGCTAACTCTTCCACATATTTGATTGAGTCTTCCAATTTATGGAATGATAGACTGAGACATGTTAATTATGATTCTTTGCACAAACTAATTAACACCCATATACCAACATTCCAAATAGACACTAAACATAAATGTGAAAATTATGTAGAGACAAAACTAACAAGATCATCATTTCATAGTGTTGAAAGAAATACAAAACCACTTGAATTAATACATAGCGATTTAAAAATGGTTCAAGCAAGAGGTGGTAATAATTATTTTATTACTTTTATTGACGATAGCATGAACTATTACCAAGTACATTTGCTCAAAAGAAAAGATAAAGCTTTAGAGAATTTTTTCTCTATAAAAATGAAGTTGCGAATCAACTTGACAAAAAAATCAAGGTCTTAATGAATCATATTTTTCTAACTAATGTGCTTAGCATGGGACTATACATGAGACCATATCTCCTACTTTCCCTCAGTCTTACGGTGTCGCTGAGCAAAAGAATCACACATTGAAATAAATGATGAATGCAATGTTGTTGAGTTCTAGTCTAGCCCAGAATATGTGGGGAGAGGCTATTCTTACAGGTAATTACCTTTCAAATAAGGTATCTAAGAAGAAAAGAAACCAGACTCCATAAGAACTACGAAGGTTGAAAGTCATCCTACACTTATCTTTGAATGCGGGGATGCCTTGCAAAAGCGACAGTACTGAAGGATCTTAAATATCACAATCTAGATGCATGCTTCCTATATTATTGAAAAATACATAATAGGAAAAACTATGAATACAATTATTGTGAATAACTTTCTTACAAGATCTGAAGCAGAATAATGAATTCCTCAGTTTTGTTCTCTAACCTTTTGTCCTATAAAGCTACGTATTATGAAGAATAGAAACTGCTTTCTTCAACCACGATCTTCCTCACCTATCTTTGATCAAGCCTAAACTAGTGTGGGCTTGCTCTCAACACATGAGATATAATACAAGGGGGAGAGAGAAAGAGTGGGGTGGCCAAGAAGGGTTAGAGTGTCTAAGGTTTTCTTTGATTCACTTACCCAAACCAAATCAATTGAGTGCTTCAATTACTTAACCCTAACCCTAGCTATCACACTCTATATATAGGCAAACCATAGGGCACTAACTGAATCACTTAGCCATTAGTTAAATCATCCAAATTAATTAAAATTAGAATTAAATAAAGCCTAACCCTAGCCACCCCACCTAAATAGAGGCTAGGTCAAGGCTTTTCAAAATTTGAATTTCCAAATATTTAAATTCAAATATTTATTTAATTATTTTAATTATTATTTATTTAATTAATAAAATCCTTATTCAAATTAACTATTTATAATTTGAACCTTGATTTAATATAATTTATCAATATTAACACCAATTTGTCAATATTACTAAATCGTTCCTAAAGATTAGAAAATCTCTCTTTTAACAACAAATTCTTAAATCATGTAAATATCAATAAATAAACTTAGTCAACTTGATATTAATAATTTATATTTAAATCAATTATTTGAGACTAAGTGTATAGCTTCAACACTAAATAATTGTGTGTCCCATTGAAAATGGTTAGTGTTGGTTGCTATCGAGTAAGGATTAAGCCTAAGACTTTTAATCAAAGTTTAGTTGTGTTCAACAAGCATCTTTCTAAAGGTACCAAAATTATTGTAAGAACCCTAATTAATAGTTTTTTGATATGATTTTCATAATTTTTTTTGGTATACATGTGGCTGCTTATATATAGATCCCTATAAAATGTATGTATATATAAAATGGACCTCGATGATGTCCCGCCCAGTACGGAGGCAGGATGGGTTTCGTCATCAAATAAGGGTCATTAATTAAATCCAACGGTCATTTTTCCATAAACGAAGATCAATCACGATCGTTCTTGTCTTCATTTTGATCGGACGACTAGGGAAATAAAATGAGAAAATCGAAGTTACTAATAGATGAAAATCAGTTTGCAGGTTATATTTTAATGGTAGTGTAAGCTTTCAATCATTATTTTTAAAAACTTAACCGATTACACTCAACCAGTTACTTTACTCAATCAACATAAACGTTCATCTTCTCCATACTCTCTGCTCATATCTTTCGAACTCAACCCTTCCTCCACCTTCATATCTTCCCTATTTTTTTTCCAGTTTAATATACTCTGGTGGAGGCTTGAGGAGTTTTACACTCAGTACCTGGAACCAGAGCTCGAGAGTATCATTGGACTTTCGAGCTGATAAATGTCGAGTTAGGGTATATTACTTTGTCATGGATTTTGTCCATTTTCTTTTTTTCGTTTGTAATACAGTAGGCAATTGATGAGTTTCACTAATGTTGTTTGAAATTTTTTTAGTTCTTCTCTTTTCCTTGGTTGTGATTAGTTTGGGACTTACCCATTTCTCTTATGCATGTATATTTATTTCTTCAATCCGAAACATGCAAGATATGGCACAGTATATCTTTTATCTCATCATGGTTATTTGTGGGTTTTTTTTATGAAGGTGATTTTTAATGTGAATTTGTGTGTATTTTTTAAAAGTGGAATGAGTAGTAGAAACCAAACTTTGGTTATATAAGTAGATAACTAATTAAAAAAGAGAAACTAGTCGGATTACTGTATTTTTTTGTTTTGATATTCGTTTATGTATATGCGTGTCTGTGTTTGGGTCTTTCTATATGTTTTTTTGTTTGTTTGTTGCCTTTGATGTTATTTAACCTGTTTTATGAGACATTGTTTTTTAAGGTACAGGTCGTGCACTTAAAAATCATGTTTTTTGTCGATTATGTTGTGTTTGAAGTCACCCCATTCTCATTCTGTTTTCCATTTATCATAGGAGTTTTTGGGTGCCTTAGGATTAAAATGTTGTTCAAATGATGCTACTTTGTCTAGGATTAAGTACTTTGTAGATGATGCTTATTTTGAGTATATTTTACTATGTATTTTCATATTTTTTTTCAAATTTATATTAGTATGTACTATCAATTCAAGTCTTGTGTATAATGTAGAATGTATATTACCTTGACTTGTGAAACTTGTGCATTCAAGTTGTTATACATGGCATTATTATTGTTCTACATTAGTGAATTCAATTTTATATGCTACTGACTTGTAAAACCTGTTGAATCAATTTATTATGTTACCAAGTCTCAATTAATTAATCCTTAAAGCATATTGTTTGCTTTTTGCAGGTTCAGTTATTTTGTTGCCTTTTGGAACTTGAATTAGTGTAAACTTTATTACCGAGTGTTCAAATTTAAGATGACGTTGAAATAGAAGCATGGAGGTGTCAATAAGAAGGCAGAAGGAAATGATACGAATGATAATGTGGCAAAAAAAATATTTGTATTCATTAACATTATCCATTTAATTATGTTTGCTAATTATTCATATTTTAGAGACATTATTTTGTACTTAATGTGTTTAATTTTATGTACATGTAGGTCTGCCACATTGGAAAATACCCAATTGGAGGCCTTGCTTAGAGAGCAAAATAGACTTCAACACGATGGGGTATGTTAACTTATAATATTAAGTTCGTTTGATTTAATTTTTTTGTTATTTATCGTACAAGCTTCAATGTAATCTTGTGTCTTATTTTGTATATGTAGAAGGAGCTCGTTGGAAAGTGGAGGGCTGCTTCAAACACTGGTTCCACGAGTAAGTCTGAGAAGGAGAAAGTTGTTGATAAATATTCCCCTTGTAAGTCTCTAAAGCTGAAAGAGGAGAACCGAGCTAGCAAGACTAAACAAAAGAAGCACATGGATGCGGCACTGGCATCTTCTGGTCATATTGAGAGGGAGGAGTCCGTGGTTGATGAGCCTGGTGTGGATGAGCGTGGTTGATGAGCCTGTTGTGGAGAATGAGCAATCAGAACATCAGGTAGAACTGAAGAAATGGGGCATCGTTGGTTAAGAGATGTTTGAGTCCAGTGAAGGCCTGGTTGAAGTCTCTTTCAATTTGTCTTCCTCTGTATCGATGCAGATGTTTGAATTGACAGAGTTCATGGACAACCTTGAACTTCCATATTCGTAAGTTCATAAAATTCAAACTCTTTTAAATTAAAATTTAATTTAAAAAATATAGTTATAGTGATCAGATTTCTAGCAATGGATGTTCAAAGTGAGTATTGAGTAAAATTGATTGCATTTGTTCTCTTTTTAATTTGAATCAGGTATGTAGTATGCGATTATGACCAACTTATATTGGATCGAGAATGCATGAGGTTAATGGAGCCTCAGGGTGCGGCCAGAGGTATAGCATGCTATAAACTTCTTTAGGGGACTTGATTTAAAGTAATATAATCTCATATGCTATATATGTGTACTTTCTGGTGTTCTAGCTTTGCTTTAATAAGCTAAATATATTTTTCTCCAGATAATTTCAGCATATGCGCGGATCATGACATTCATGGAGCGCAAGAAATACGAAGATGATTCTTCTCCTTTGGTCTGGTTCATGCCAGCAAAAATGTCAGTAAGCTTATGCTATATTAATTTTATGCATGAAGATTTGTTTGAATTTTTGTGCCTTTGATAGTCATAAACATGTAATTTCATCTAACATTTTTCCACAGCAAAAACAGTTTGGACCCAAAAAACCTATTCGTCGGGTTGCATTTGCTGAGATGTGGAAGGAAGTTGCCATTATCAATCTTAAAATAGGTCATCATTAAAGTTCAACATTAACAATAGCATAGCCAAATACAAGTTCCTCAGCAAAGCCTAACATAAACATAAAAGCATTTCAGGTAAATGATAATGATAATACATAACATATATGGAGGGGTTTAAAGGAAATAACATTGAAGACTAGAAACCATAGAAAGAGATAGTAAAATACATGCCTATAGAAAATCAATAAAATGGCTACTAAAAGTAACAAGCACATTATAAATATCTTCGACCGCTTGCAAGTCAACATCAATTCTCCATATTTTTTTCTCAGCGTAATCATTTCGATCAAGCAATATGCACAATGCCCTTATTGACCTATCAGAAAACTTCGTCTCACACTAGCTGAAGTATCCACATCCAGCTTCACCCAACATTTTATATCCAAGAATCATTTTTAGAAATCTAGTAAAGCATGCATACATTTACTAACATATCGATAGTGTATATTTTAGCTTGTATACTTACGTAGTTGGAGCACCCATAGAAGCGTCTACCTAGGTTTTTTCTTGTCCAAGCAGTCCTGATCACAGCCCTTTTTCCACAGCCATGTTTTTGGTTGGTCGAAGCTTTCACATGAACTTCACCGGTAAAAACTTCAGTTCTTGTTTCACTTGCATAGCTGATGTTGTTGTCATTTAGCCCTCCTTCTTCAGGGAAATTGGTTGTTAGTTTCTCATCCATATAATTGTTTTCTGAACTCTCCATCAAAAAACTTAGTTTCAGGATGAGTTCATTACTTTGGCTTTCTTTAATGCATGTTCAAGTATAAATACAAGGTCTATGGTGTTGGGTTTCGGTATTGCAACAATCTGACTATCTTTTCGATTTCTTCAACTTTGAAAAGTTTGGAGGGAATTCGAACTTTGAGAATGCCAATAAGAGATTGGCCTGAAACATAGTACTATGTTTTCTTTCCAGGTAACCCATTCATATACTATATTAGCCATAGTCAATGCTACTTGATTAGACAACACATGCAATGTGAGTATTTTGGGCTCACTCACGTTTTTTAAACCTCACCAACCACTTACCAACTTGGACTCCCTTCACATATCAATTTCTCCATGGTTTTGTTTACCAAATTTCTTTACAAGACACTTTAGCACTGGACATTATTAAGTTAATGACATTAAGTATATAACTCTTAGAATTTTTTTGTCTAAAATTATATTTTGGTAATTTTTCCTTAAAAAAATTATAATTTGAATAAAATTTGCATTAAAAAAATAACACTTAAATACACCTTTGAACAACTTATGTTAACTTTGACAATTATTTTTATTTAATATAATAAAATAATTAATAATCTTAGTAATTTATAAATTTACCAAATTAAGGCAATATTATAACTAGAGATAATTGTAGCAAAAATGCTTAAGTAGTAAAACTAACACAATGGGACATGTGTCAGTCTCCTATTCGTTCAAAATATTTATAATTTTTAAATATTGCAAAAATAATAAAAAATTCAGGAAAAAAACAAAATATTAAATTAATAAATAAAATAAATAATATATTTTATATTGTTAACAAATTAAAAACATTAATTTAAATAAAAATCTAAATAAAAATTCCTTTTTTAATGAACTTGAAAGTTAGAGTGTATATTGTTGACCGCGTTTTTGGCCAACTGCGAGTAGACGCAAAAACGACAATAAACCTTGAATAGAAAATAAATAACACAAGTAATTTTATAGTGGTTCAGTCCCAATTTGTTGGTAATAGCCTAATCCACTTAGACTTTGTGAAATATGTAGCATACACATAAGATCAGATGAACCTTAGTCAACTGAGTTTCGCAAGTATACGTAGAAAAGTACAGTGCTTCTCTCTCTCTAAACTCTCAGAAAATGCTCCCAGAATGCCCCAAGTAACGGTCCCAAAGTCTCAAAACTAGAGAGTTTTCTCAGTCTAAAAAAGATCAGATCCCCCCAATGATGTCATGAGCTCGTTATTTATAAGCTCATGGATTGCACATGAAAAATAATGCGTTGTGACGGGGTCTTTTGTTGTTTCAACCAACTTTAATTGATGAAACAATAAACAAATTCAAATTACAACAATATAGCTAATACTTTGGGATATCTGAGAGATTCCCGCGGTAGTTATGAGAGATTAAGGTTGAAGTTGTTACTGAGGCTTTATTGAAGAGTCACTGGAGAGTTATCTCCTGAGATTCTGACACATCCGGTCGGCTAAACCCTTGATTTGACATAGCTGGTCGGATGAGATGGCTGGTCGGCCAAATCATGTGTCTGGTCGGGTGAGCTCCATCCCTGAGATGTCTGGTCGGCCAAACCACCTCCTGAAGTAACCGGTTGGCCAACACACTTTACTAGTCCAATTCTCTGACGTGACTGGTCGGATGCAACATCTTAACGAAGTGACCGGTTGGACAAAACAACTTCCTGGTCTCGTAGAATTCCTCACTAGTCGTTTAAAAGCCTTACCTGGTCGGGCATATCACTTCCGGACCAGGTAAATCTATTTCTTGATCATTAATATCACAACTCCGCAGGTCAATCCCAACCTTTGCACTCCTTTAGTCAACACATTTATTGACTATTAATATGTCATTTACTGACCATGCTTTGCCACTTGTCCATTCGGTTTCCATGTCATCGAACAAAATTTTGGGGATAACATTTGCCCCCCAAGTTTATTATATGATTTTCTCATATGATAAAATTTTCCTCTTACACCTTGTAAGGATTCGTGGTAAATTTAATAATTGCTGTGTCCTAAAATTCCAAAAATGACCTTTGGCATTCTCCTGCCTTTTGCAAATAAAGGAATAATTAAAATTTTCAATCCACGAAAATGGCAGTTACCTATTTCCAATCGTGGGAGAGAGAATACCAAGAGTTTTCAGGGTAAGTGGGAGTTTCATCTCATCCCTTTAAATAGGCCCATGGATGCCCATCACTCATAAGCAAAAAGTTCATCATAAAAAAAAACTCTTCCTTTCTTTTGGCCAAAACCTCCACAAATTTCCAAGGCGCTTCAATTTTTTTAAGTAAATCAAAGCTCTTTCAAGAAATCAAAGGCTCTTCAATACATTTGGGTAAGTTTCTCCTTCGTCATCTTCATTTTTAAGCTTTTGAAGCTTAAAAATTTTGCTCAAAACTTGGTAGAACATGTACATGACGAAACCCCCCTTTGTAATGCATTCTTGGAATTTTTTAGATGAATATATGTAAAATAGAGGTTTTGTGGCTGATTTAGTGTAGTTTAGGCTTTGGGTTAGTCAATTTTTCCTTCAATTTCATGAAATTTTGAAGAAAAAATGATTTCCCATTCAACACTGTATTTTCGGGTTCATGGGTTTAAGATGAGCATTTGATACTTTCATAAGACTTGTTGAACCCTTGAAATTCCACTTTTTGATCTTGTTTGCACACCCCAAGATTACGAAAATATGTTTGAACCACAAAAACCTTCTCGACACGCCCCCCTAGCTGCTTGAACATGCCCCCTAGACGCTCAGACATGTCCCCTAGCTCTTCGGACACGCTCCCAAGACACTCGGACACGCCTCCCAGCTCCTCAGACACGTTCCCAGCTCCTCGGACACGCCCCTTAGCCACTCGGACACGCCTCCCAGCTACTCAGACACGCCCCCTAGATGCTCGAACACGTCCCCTAGCTCCTCGTACACGCTCCAAAGACACAAGGAGACGCCTCCCCTCTCCTCGGACACGCTCCCAAGACACTCGGTTTTGCATACTTTTAAGCCACCAAAATAATTCCGATTATTTTTATTGCTCTCATACATTTTTATTTGGGCAGTAAAATATTTTTACTGCTCAGAGAAAATATTTTACTAGGTAATAAATATTTTTTTCCTTGCATTCATTTTTTCGTGTTTGCTTTGGTTCACTCACCTCCCCTTATTTTTTGTAGATGAATCACTTCGACTACAGGGGA
The DNA here is from genome assembly GCF_963169125.1 of Humulus lupulus. NCBI lineage: Eukaryota > Viridiplantae > Streptophyta > Magnoliopsida > Rosales > Cannabaceae > Humulus > Humulus lupulus. The sequence continues at coordinate 149,717,427 of NC_084798.1, read as the reverse complement.
GGTGACAACCATACAAACTCAGACTCTTCATCTCTTAAATCGAGTGACACTCCTCAAAGCAATGATTCTTCATCCAAATCTCCTAGCAATCGTACTCCCGAGGATCTTCTTCGCCGTCTCAAGAAAATCCTTCCCCGATCGTCTCTATACTTCCTTCACGAAGAGAAGTTTCTCAAAAATCAGTGTCAACATCTACCAATGAGGTTAAAGAAATCCAACCGACTCTCTCAAGGACAAGATCCTCAAGTAGCTCAAAGAGCGACACAAAAGATATTGGAACGTGATCCATTGGCTAGAGAAAATTTGGTAAAAGAAGCTCAAACTGAAGCTTCTTCAAGGCCTCCTCGCCAGGTCCGGACAGCTGGTAAACCCAGGAAAAAGGCCACCCAGACTTTTACAGTTGAGATTCAACAATCAACTACACTTAAGCTGAGGAGATAAGAGGATCGTGTGCCTTTGTTTAATGCCCAAATCCTGACAACCACTAAGCGGTGGTTGTAGTATAATCGGGTGGTCGATCCACAAGGAGGTAACCTAACCTCAAAAGATTAGTAGAAAATAACACAAAAATTAGTAACAATAAATAAATAAATGGATGGAAATGAAAAGAGATTTGAGATTTTGATGTTGTCTTTTTGATGAAAGGATAAAATGAGATATGTGAAATAAAGGTAAGATGTAATCAAGAGTTTGAAAAATGGAAAGGTTTCAAGAATCATCCATATGCTTGCTTAGTTACTTGGTTACTGGATTTACAAAAAATACACAAGTACATAGTTCACATCCCAACATTTACATGGAAAATTTAACATTAAAGTCCATATTCTTTTCTAACAAAAGTCCATTTGAGTTATAAAGTTCTTTACTTTAAAGCACAATATTAATCTTATGAAAAATCTAAAAATGACAAAATACCCAAGGGCAATAATGCAATAGAAGATTAGACATAAAATTATGTATTAATATTACTTTTACTAATTAGAAGCACATAAAAAGAGCATGAGGAATCCTATATACTATTAACATAAGTAAATAAAGATGACAAAATAGAGATGGAGATGAAAGAACATAAATAACTCAAATATTTTACATTAAGAACACAGTAAATCAAAGTAGCAAAATAACATCACTAGCATATGGAATCATCCCTAACCTTCCTAGGAAGATTAGGCCATTATGCTCATGATTCTCACAAAATTATAAGAAAGTGAGTAGAAATTTTGCTATAGTTTCTTTACTCTAAAAATTACATCTCAATTGTGAAGAAAAAGTTCCGATTTATAGAGGGAAAAAAGGACCAAAAAGTGTTGACCCTCGATTTAGCCAACTGACACGGAGTCAAAATATGAATGATATAGACGAATATGTATAGATAATAACGTAATGACAAAAGTAAAGAAAACACAGTAATTTATAGTGGTTCGGCCCCAGAATCTGGTAATGACCTACGTCCACTTAGAATGATATTGATATGGGAACAAAAGTGTGATCAGAGAGCTTGGGCTCAATGAGTTTCAACACTCCTCATAAACAATACTAGTTTTCACAGATAATTTCTATATTTCTATGATTTCCGGGCTCCAAAAGGTCCCTTCCCATGAGCCATCTCCTGCTTTTTATAGGCTCATGGAGGGTTGCCCGATATTGTTACAGATATTATCCCCTGAATCATGGGATATTCAGAAGATTGCATGAAATAAATTCGGGATACATAAGATCTTTCCATAAATGTTGCTTTGCCAGCGGAACCACCGACCAGTCTGGTCGTGGTAAAACAGGTCTGTCCTGCTTCTGGCGTGTCTCCTGGTCGATACTCTAGCAGACGCTCCAGGTGTCAGCCACGTGTCAAGAGATTATTTGCCACGTCACAAATGCTAATTTATTGGATAACAAAAAGAAATTAAACAACAAAATGAGGTTTATAAAATAAATCTGAAATATTAATAATAAAATATGATTTTGAAAAATCAAATCTTATTATAAATATTAACCTAGTTATTTTGGTGTATGGTCAAAAGGCCATTTCTCTAAAACAGCAAAAAAGATGAGCTTTAAAGCTAAAAATGACAATTTTGCAAGGCCCAATACCCACAAAATATGGGTTGAAGGTGGCTGGTGGCAGAAGTGGGTTGTAACGCCCTGCTAATTAGGGTCCATTACTAAGTGTGTTTAAAACCAGTGCTGGACTTGCTAAACAAGTCATTTGGACTAAACATGTGATTAAGCTACTAAAGGTTTAGGTATTAAAACTTTTGGTCAACTCATAAACATTTCCATTAAGTTAAAAACATGTTCTTTACACGGGATCCCAAAAACATCAGTTAAAAGTCAATTACAATACTCAGGTTACACAATAAGCCGACCTAGGCGGCAAAAGCTGGGTTTGACCCTAGTTCCCCTGAGCATTCTGACCGTGGTGGTCGAGCGGACTGCATATGTACATACCACTGCAAATGCCCTCCGACTCATGGCTGGTTGAGCTTCTCTTTACCTTTACCTGCACCACAAATCACCTGTGAGCCAGAAGACTCAACAAGAAAACATATTCAATAGCTTACAGAATAAAACGATCATCAAACAGTAATAACTGAAAACTGATGCATTCATTAAACCAAACTGGAGACCATAGAGTCACACAAGTGCATGTTGCACTATCTTTCAACTTGTTGGCATCCGAGCCAGTCAAGTGCATATCATACTCCCAGGGTGGCCCAGCCATGGTGGCCTGCACTCCACGTGCATTACGCCAATCTTAGCTTAAAAACTAAGTTCTTTATGCCCTTGACTTATAAGTCAAGTCACCACGTGCCTCCAACTTATAAGTTGAAGCTTTGGGACTCTCAACTTATGAGGTGAGTCTCCCAGAGTTCAATATAATCTCAACTAATAAGTTGATCCCCACTTAACACCCTAATAATCCTCTAGGTTATAAACCAAGCTTCACAGTCGTAACAGACAGTCACTTGTTTCACATACCATACTTATCAATAATCACAATGCATTATAATACATTCACCCAGCAGTCACATGCATAATCATAATTATGCACATTACAATGTACCTAATCAGGTATTCACCAACATAATAATAATCATGTTCATCACCTTGACAAGCTCTAATCATGCATTCACATAACAGGTGCAGATTTCTTACCATCGGTCCAAATGCGAGTTACTAACGACGACCCTTTGAGTACGATCCCCGATTCGAGCCCTTAGCATAAACCTAGTCGCAACCGTAATAAGGAAGTTCCATCAACAACAGATAAATAAAAGCTTCCAAACCAAATCTTAGCCTCCGGGACATCGAATTCCACTTAATAAGGAAGTAGAATCGATCCCAAGTCCAAATGGTTAAGTTCACAATCTGAAAATCCCATCTAAGCCAATTTTCCCCTTAAGGGCCGCGGCCCCTCGCACCCGAGCCGCGGCTCGCCTTAAAATCTAGAGGCTCGGCCTCCCTGAAAACCAACGCGCGCAGCGGCCCGCCCCTGCCACCGAGCCCTGCTGGCTAAAAATTCCCTTTGCAGGCCCCGACTCACCAGACAAGGGCCGGGCTCAGCCCCACGAACCTAGAATTTCTGTGTTTTTTCTGCAGACGAACCCAACTAAAACCCATCTAATTCCACCCTAACCTTCCAATTCGATTGCCATAATTATCACAACCCTTTCCAAAAACAATACCCAGCCATATATCATAATAAAACTTATCAAAATTCACAAACTCAACCTTCCAACTATCTAACATGCATATACTTTAAACTTCAATCAACAATCATAGAATCGCCAAGAGAAACAGAGTTTAAATCTTACCTCAGAGATGAAAAACGCCCTTGAACTAATCCCCAAGTCTAGCACCTTGATTTCCCAAGCTTTGATCCTCAATTTCCCAAAAAAAACTCCTCAAGCTTCCATGGCACCTAGAGTAAACGAGGGCGTGAGAAAGGGAGCTGCTGAATTCCTTTTTCATGTAATTTCTCAAACTTTCTGAGTATATCCTAGCTAGCTAAGTCTTAAACCTGAGTGGAAATGACTAAGTTGCCCCTTGTCCTTAACTTATACCTCAAATGTTCACAAGGGCAGTTTTGTCATTTGCCTTAAATCCCACTATCCACAGTTTGCGTCCTATAATTTCCGCTACTTCCAATTTTCTCACACGGTTACCAATAAATTTTCCCATTACCCACTAATTCCCGGTAATGTACTAAATCAATAAAATACCCCCAAGCTTACCTCGAGCCGGTATTAAACCCCGTTGTGACTTTTCCCCTAACTTGCTCATCGGGATCGCCTCTCGTCGAGTAACGCAAATATATCCACATAATAATGTGGTCTCAATCACACAAACACACACATTTGCATTTATTCCCCGAACGGGTCAAATTACTAAAATACCCTTCTCATAAGAAACGCGCCCACATACTCATATTTAATATCTCTAACATGCAAACACAGTTATATTATTATATAACTCACATAATAACTCAATTATTGCCTCCCGGCCCCCTAATCCAGGCACTAAGCCACATTAGGAAATTTTGGATGTTACAACTATCCCCTCCTTATAGGAATTTCGTCCTCGAAATTTTACCTGAACAACTCGGGATACTGATCCCGCATAGTTGACTCCAACTACCAGGTCGCCTCCTCGACCTTGCTGTTCCTCCATAATACCTTCACTAGAGGTATAACTTTATTCCTCAGGACCTTGTCCTTCTTGTCTAATATCTGGACTGGCTGCTCCTCGAAGGACAAATCTGTCTGCAGCTCCAGATCATCATAACTCAGCACATGAGTCTTGTCAGAAACATACTTTCGTAGCATCGAGATATGAAACACGTTGTGCACAGCCGACAACGCCGGAGGTAATGCCAACCTATAGGCTACCTGACCGATTCTCTCTAGAATCTCAAATGGTCCTACGAATCTAGGGCTCAGCTTGCCCTTCTTGCCAAATCTTCTCACCCCTTTGAATGGTGAGACTCTAAGGAAGACATAGTCTCCCACCTGAAACTCCACGTTCCTACACTTCAGATTCGAATAACTTCTCTGTCTACTCTGCGATGCGAGCATCTGAGCTCTGATCTTTTCTAGAGCTTCATTGGTCCTCTGAACTACCTAGTAACTGTGCTCACCCAACTCATCCCAATGAATAGGTGATCTTCACTTCCTACCATACAACATCTCATAAGGAGCCACTCCTATGGTCGCCTGATAGCTGTTGTTGTAGGAAAACTCTATCAGAGGTAATTGCTTACTCCATGATCCCTCAAAATCTAGTACACATGCTCTCAAAATGTCCTCCAGTATTTGGATAGTCCTCTTAGACTGACCATCGGTCTGAGGATGATATGCTGTACTGAACTTTAGTTGCGTACCCATTGCCTTCTGCAAACTTCCCCAGAACTTGGAAGTAAAAGTAGGATCTCGATCTGACACGATCGACCTTGGAGCTCCATGAAGACGTACTATCTCTTTAACATAGAGATTCGCATACTGGTCAATGGTATAGGTTGTCCTCACTGGTAGAAAGTGAGCTGATTTAGTGTATCTATCCACTATCACCCATACTGAATCATGCTGACCCACTGTCTTAGGCAATCCCACCACAAAATCCATTGCGATGTCTTCCCACTTCCACTCTAGAATGTCTAAGGGTTGTAATAATCCTGCCGGTCTCGCCGGTCTCTGATGTTCAGCTTTGATCTGCTGACACGTCAGACACTTGGCTACATATTCAATTACATCACCCTTCATCTTCGGCCACCAATACAAAGTTCTTAAGTCCTGATACATCTTGGTGGTACCAGGATGCAAGGAATACGGGGTGGTATGAGATTCATCCAGAATCTCTCGTCTAATAACAGCATCCATCGGAACTCAAATCCGACCCTTGTATCTTCGCAGGCCCATGTCAGATATAGAATAGTCCCTAGCTGCTCCAGCTAGAACATCCTCTGTAACCTTCACCAACTGTGGCTCTTGTAACCGACTCTCCTTTTCCTTTCTAAGAGTGTAGATTGTAGGGTAATGTTGGCCAACTGGCCAACTACTAACTCAATCCCTGCTCTGGTCATATCCTCTGCTAACTCCTTGGATATCTGTCTCACACTATACAACTGCCCTGGACCTCTTCGACTTAGGGCATCCGCCACCACGTTGGCTTTCCTTGGATGATAAAGAATATCACAATCATAGTCTTTCACCAGTTCCAACCAACTCCTCTGTCTCATATTCAAATCCTTCTATGTAAAGAAGTACTTGAGGCTCTTGTGATCTGTATATATCTCACACTTCCCTCCATAAAGGTAATGCCTCCATGCCTTCAATGCAAAGACCACTGCTGCCAACTCCAAATCATGAGTTGGATACCTCTACTCATAATCCTTTAACTGTCGTGATGCATAGGCAATTACCTTCTCTGCCTGCATGAGGACACAACCTAACCCCTGCCTCAAGGCATCACAGTAAACCATAAATTTCCCCTGACTAGTCGGAAGACTTAAGACCGGAGCGGTAATCAAACGCCGCTTCAACTCCTGAAAGCTATTCTCACATTTATCTGACCATGTAAACTTCTGGCTCTTACGTGTTAATTCTGTCAATGGGGATGATATTCTGGAGAATCTTTCCACAAATTTCCTGTAATAGCCTGCCAACCCAAGGAAGCTTTTAATCTCTGAGGCATTCCTTGGCCTTGGCCAATTCTTAACAGCTTCAACCTTAGATGGATCTACCTTGATCCCATCTCTAGTAACAATATGACCCAAGAATTTCACCTGCGGTAACCAGAACTCACACTTCTTAAACTTCGCGAATAGCTTATGTTCTCTCAGTCTCTGCAAGACCAACCTGAGGTGTTGCTCACACTCCTCCTCTGACTGTGAATAAATCAAGATATCATTAATGAAGACGATCACAAACTGGTCCAGATAGTCCTTGAACACTCTATTCATTAGGACCATAAAAGCTGCCGGGGCGTTAGTCAAACCAAATGACATAACGAGAAACTCATAGTGCCCATACCAAGTACGGAAAGCTGTCTTGAGTATGTCTTTGTCCTTAATTCTCAACTGGTGATAACCAGATCGAAGATATATCTTTGAGAATACCATTTTACCTTGTAGTTGGTCAAATAAGTCATCTATCCTTGGTAGAAGATACTTGTTCTCGATGGTCAACTTATTCAGTTCTGTATAGTCTATACACATCCTTAGAGAACCGTCCTTCTTCTTCACAAATAACTCCGGCGCACCCCATGGTGAGAAACTGGGTCTAATAAAACCCAGATCCAACAACTCATGTAACTGTACCTTGAGTTCCCTCAACTCAGCTGGGGCCATTATGTAAGGCGCCCTAGACACTGGTTCTGTTCCTGGTGCTAGCTCAATAACAAAATTAATCTCTCTGCGCGGCGACAATCTTGGTAAATCCTCTGGGAACACATCCAGGAATTCACAGACCGACCTAGTCTCCGATGGTCCCACTGGCATGACCTGCGTGGTATCCACCACGTTGGCTAGGAATCTTATGCAGCATTTCTGTAATAGGTCCCCAGCCCTTAATGCTGAAATCATAGGCATTCGGGGTCCATGCACAGTGCCAACAAATACTAAAGGTTCCTCACTTTTAGGTTCAAAAGTTACCATCTTCTTTTTACAATCAATGGTTGCTCCATATCTAGTTAACCAGTCCATTCCCAAAATCATGTCAAAATCGGTCATGGCTAACTCTATTAAATCAACCGATAATTCCCTACCATCTACCATCACTTGTAAAGACCTAACCCACCTCCTGGAAACCACCAGCTCCCCAGTGGGTAATAATGTCCCAAATCCCACAGCATAAAACTCACAGGGCCTACACAAACTATCAACAATCCTACTAGATACATAAGATTGTGTAGCACCAGAATCAGTCAACACAGAATAAGATATGTCAGCACTAGAAAGCTGACCTGTGACCACTGAAGGCCTAGCCTCAGCTTCAGCTTGTGTCAATGCAAATACTCGAGCCGGAGTCGAGCTATCTAGCTTCTTAAGTTCTTCTTTCTTTAGTCTTGGGCAATCCTTCTTAAGATGCCCCACAAGTTCACATACAAAACAGGCCTATGCTCGACACTCACCCAAATGACATCTCCTGCATCTGGCACATTCTAGATATGTCTTCCAGCTCTCATTGCCGCCCTGGCGGCCAATCTGCGCACCCTGTGGCCTCCTATCAGGTCAAGGAGCCAAACTGGTATCCAGGGTCTTCGTTTTCTGGTCACTGGGGCCTCCGCCCCTACTTACTCCTGAGAAGGGAGGTTCCGTCCTCCTCATATCTCTCATGGCTGCATTATCACGCCAGATCTTATTTTCAGCACCCTCTGCAGTAAGGGCTCTCTCCACTACCTTAGCCTATGTCGTCACTCCAAGTACAGTGGTAATTCTGACATCCCGGGCTATCATAGGCTGCAGCCCCTGAAGGAATCTTTCCTTCCTTGTCCCATCAGTGGGCACTAAGTCTTGAGCGAACTTGGCTAACCTGTCAAATTTCAGGGCATACTCGGTCACTGACATATTCCCTTGCAAAAGTTTACTGAACTCCTCAGCCTTTGCGGCTTTAACAACCTCATTGTAATACTTTTCATTGAAGAGGGTTTTAAACTCTTCCCAACCCATTATGGTTATGTCTCTAGTTTGGGATACCACCTCTCACCAGATCCGTGCATCTTCCCAAAACATATACGTGGCACATGCCACTCTTTCATTGCCTACAACTCACAGCAAGCCCAATCTGAAGCTATCCTCTAGGCCCAAACGCAACTTCTCACAGCAGCCTTGCCTCACTCCAGCGGACCAGCATAGCCCTCCAAGTCTAGCCCAAGTCAGCGACCTAGCTCCTCACAACCCAGTCGCCCACGTGGCACGTTTTCATTGGCTGGAAGTGGGTCAAAACGCACTTCTGCCACCAGCCACCTTCAACCCATATTTTGTGGGTATTGGGCCTTACAAAATTGTCAATTTTAGCTTTAAAGCTCATCTTTTTTGCTATTTTAGAGAAAGGGCCTTTTGACCATACACCAAAATAACTAGGTTAATATTTATAATAAGATTTGATTTTTCAAAATCATTTTTTATTATTAATATTTCAGATTTATTTTGTAAACCCCATTTTGTTGTTTAATTTCTTTTTAGTCATTTTTTCCCTCTATAAATAGGAACTTTTTCTTCACAATTGAGATGTAATTTTTAGAGTAAAGAAACTATAGCAAAATTTCTACTCACTTTCTTAGAATTTTGTGAGAATCATGAGCATAATGGCGTAATCTTCCTAGGAAGGTTAGGGATGATTCCATATGCTAGTGATGTTATTTTGCTACTTTGATTTACTATGTTCTTAATGTAAAATATTTGAGTTATTTATGTTCTTTCATCTCCATCTCTATTTTGGCGCGCTCCTCGCTTACCACCTGTCCGCAAGCCTCCAAGCCATCTCCAGCTGAAGCCAACGACGAAGCAATCCTCCTCAGTTCCCTTCCTCCAACGTGACCAGCATCTCCACAGCAAGCCCAATCTGAAGCTATCCTCTAGGCTCAAACACAGCTTCTCCCAGCAGGCTTGCGTCACTCCAGCAGGCCAGCATAGCCCTCCAAGCCCAGCCCAAGTCAGCAACCCAGCTCCTCACAGCCCAGTCACCCACGTGACGCGTTTTCATTGGCTGGAAGTGGGTCAAAACCCATGTAACATCCCAAATTTCCTAATGTGGTTTAGTACCTGGATTAGGGGGCCGGGAGGCAATAATTGAGTTATTATGTGAATTATATAATAATATAATTATGTTTGCATGTTAGAGATATTAAATATGAGTATGTAGGCTTGTTTCTTATAAGAAGAGTATTTTAGTAATTGGACTCGTTCGGGGAATAAATGCAAATGTGTGTGTCTGTGTGATTGAGACCACATTATTATGTAAATATATTTGAGTTACTCGACGAGAGGCGATCCTAATGAGCAAGTTAGTGGAAAAGTCACAACGGGGTTTAATACCCGACTCGAGGTAAGCTTAGGGGTATTTTATTGATTTAGTACATTACCGGGAAATTGTGGGTAATGGGAAAATTTATTGGTAACCGTGTGAGAAAATTGGAAGTAGCTGGGAATTATAGGACACAAACTGTGGATAGCGGGATTTAAGGCAAATGACAAAACTGCCCTTGTGAACATTTGAGGTATAAGTTAAGGACGAGGGGCAACTTAGTCATTTCCACTCAGGTTTAAGACTTAGCTGGCTGGGATATACTCAGAAAGTTTGAGAAATTACATGAAAAAGGAATCCAGCAGCTCCCTTTCTCTCTCCCTCATTTACTCTAGGTGCCATGGAAGCTTGAGGAGTTTTCTTTGGGAAATTGAGGATCAAAGCTTGGGAAATCAAGGTGTTAGACTTGGGGATTAGTTCAAGGGAATTTTTCATCTCTGAGGTAAGATTTAAACTCTGTTTCTCTTGGTGATTCTGTGATTGTTGATTGAAGTTTAAAGTATATGCAGCATGTTAGATAGCTGGAAGGTTGAGTTTGTGAATTTTGATAAGTTTTATTATGATATATGGCTGGGTTTTGTTTTTGGAAAGGGTTGTGATAATTATGGGAATCGAATTGGAAGGTTAGGGTGGAATTAGATGAGTTTTAGTTGGGTTCGGCTGCAGAAAAAACACAGAAATTCTGGGTTCGTGGGGCTGAGTCGCAGCCCTTTTCTGGTGAGCTGCGGCCTGCGAAGGGAATTTTGAGCCAGCAGGGCTCAGTGGCAGGGGCACGCTTTAGCACACGTTGGTTTTCAGGGAGGCCGAGCCTCTGGATTTTGAGGCGGGCTGCGACTCGGGTGCGAGGGGTCGCGACCCTTAAGGGGAATATTGGCTTAGATGGGATTTTCAGATTGGGAACTTAACCATTTGGACTTGGGATCGATTCTACTTCCTTGTTAAGTGGAATTCGATATCCCGGAGGCAAAGATTTGGTCTGGAAGCTTTTATTTATCTGTTGTTGATGCTACTTCCTTATTACAGTTGTGACTTGGTTTACGCTAAGGGCTTGAATCAAGAATCGTACTTAAAGGGCCGTCGTTAGTAACTCGCATTCGGACCGAAGGTAATAAATCTGCACCTATTATGTGAATGCATGATTAAAGCTTGTCAAGGTGATGAACATGATTATTATTATGTTGGGAAATATCTGATTAGGTACATTGTAATGTGCATAATTATGATTATGCTTGCAATTGCTGTGTGAATGTATTATAATGCATTGTGATTATTGATAGGTATGTTATGTGAAACAAGTGACTGTCTGTTATGACTGTGAAGCTTGGTTTATAACCTAGAGGATTATTAGGGTGTTAAGTGAGGATCAACTTATTAGTTGAGATTATATTGAACTCTGGGAGACTTGCCTCATAAGTTGAGAGTCCCAAAGCTTCAACTTATAAGTTGGAGACACGTGGTGGCTTGACTTATAAGTCAAGGGCGTAAAGAACTTAGTTTATAAGCTAAGATTGGCGTAATGCACGTGGAGTGCAGGCCACCATGGCTGGGCCACCCTGGGAGTGTGACATGCACTTGACTGGCTCGAATGCCAACAACTTGAAAGATAGTGCAACATGCACTTGTGTGACTCTATGGTCTCCAGTTTGGTTTAATGAATGCATCAGTTTCAGTTATTACTGTTTGATAATCATTTTATTCTGTAAGCTGTTGAATATGTTTTCTTGCTGAGTCTTATGGCTCATAGGTGCTTTGTGGTGCAGGTAAAGGTAAAGAGAAGTTCAACCAGCCATGAGTCGGAGGGCATTTGCAGTGGTATGTACATATGCAGTCCGCTCGACCACCACAGCCAGGATGCTCAGGGAACTAGGGTCATATCGGCTTATTGTGTAACTTGAGTATTGTAATTGACTTTTAACTGATGTTTTTGGGATACCATGTAAAGAACATGTTTTTAACTTAATAGAAATGTTTATGAGTTGACCAAAAGTTTTAATACCTTAACCTTTAGTGGCTTAATCACATGTTTAGTCCAAATGACTTGCTTAGCAAGTCCAGCACTGGTTTTAAACACACTTGGTAATGGACCCTAATTAGCAGGTCGTTACAACTTGGTATCAGAGCAGCCAAGGTTTAAGGGTTCCTGATGTTGAACTAGGCATGTACATTCACCGCTAAAGACATGCTCGACTCAGGGTTGGGTAACTATTAATATAGTTATGTGTATGTTTGCTTAAATGAATTATGTGTGCTTTATCTGCTAGTCTAAATAAGAAGCATGAGTTATTCTGATAGGGCCTGGCCCTTGACTACTGTGTGTAGGTTGAGAACATGTTTATTAGCACGATAGATATTTGTAAATGTTATAGGATTGCTTATTTGCATCATTGAACCTGATGAATGTCATAAATGCTTATTAGCGATGTTGTATGTGTATCCTGGGTGGAGGATGCTTATTAGCGCTGTAGTATGCTTAAGGAAAATGTTTCTTAACATTATTAAGTGGTTATGCATGCCAAAGAATATGCTTATTAGCATCTTGTTTAGATGATGCCATGAATTTCTCTTCTTATTAGCATATGATTATTGAATGTGAATTATTGGGATGCTTGTTAGCATTGTCAGTGCATGTGGATGCTTGTTCGATCAGTTTTGAATCGTGGGTTGATGTGAGATACTGTTATTACTTCCTGATAAGCTAAGTCATTGATTGCAGATAAACTTGGAAGTATGCTTCCAGCGCAATCCAATGAGCCAGCCAGCGTTGGGAATCAGGCCGAAAGTAATGATCAGGGTCAGAACCCTCTGCCAGCCCCTGGGAACTGGCAACAGGTGCTTGCAGACTTGCAGGCTCAACTGCAAAGACAGAATGAAGAGATACTACAATTAAGGCAACAGCAGGTTCTGGCTGAGAACGTTGCATCAAGGGCCCCATCTGCTGTTCCAGTACCGGTCGTACAACAATAGATAGAGTTGGAGAACCACTGGGAGTTGGTATATGAGCGGTTCAGGAAGCAGCATCCTCCAGTTTTTTAGGGTGGGGCAGATCCACTTAAGGCAGAACAGTGGATGGCCATGATTACGTCTATTTTGGACTTCGTGGAGATGCTGGTCACGTTGGAGGAAGGGAACTGAAGGAGGATTGCTTCGTCGTTGGCTTTAGCTGGAGATGGCTTGGAGGCTTGCGGACAGGTGGCAGGCGAGGAGCGCGCCAAGTGGTGTGCTGGGGTGCAAAAAGGCTGGCGGGCCTGGGCCTATGTTGGGCTTCAAGTTACAAAAATACCAACTTTTCATCATTTCTTCAGTTTTATTTATTTCTTTCTTCTTTCTTTTCTTTATGCCAAAATGCAACTTTAATTCCTACAAAATAACAAGAAATTAAATCATAATCAAATATTTTCATTTATAAAATAAATAGTATTAATTCTATGAAAACATTAATTAAAACTCATTTTATTTGACCAATAAAATCAATAAATATGCATTTTTCACCACTAATCAGCCTTCCTGGTTTGTAGCTAAGCCTTCTAAGCTACATTCCAAAATGTTTGATAAGCATATCGAGACTTTGGGTCTTGAAGGAGTGAATGTGATATGTCTGCAAACTCACCAGAGAGCTAATAACCCTGGTGGAGTCTATTGTGCCTTGTTTAGATACGATGTTTATGCAGGAGCTACTATCCCTCTGCATTCTTTCTTTCTGTTAGTGGCAGATTACTTCAATGTCTCTCCCTTCCAGATAGCTCCAAATGGAATTCAAGCATTGTTTGCTCTATACATTCTCTACCACTTCTAGGGCTAAAACCCACTTCTAGGGCTAGAACCCACCTACTCCTCACGAGGTACACTATTTGTTCGATTTTAGGACTAACCCCAGCCACAAGAACACAAGTATTTTCCACCTCTTTCATAGGTAAAAATGGGTTAAATACCTTCATGGTATCGCTCATAAATCAAATCCTGGAAAATATTACACGAAATACTTTCTTACTCAGATATTAGGGCCAACAACTTAGCTTTTACGCATGCAAGTCCTTTTCATCAACCTTTACCGACCAGGGAAATGTATTCCCGAGCAGAAGAACTTGCTAATATGCCCACAGAAGAGAAAGATGTCAAGGAGTTAATCAACTTCGAAAACCTTCAATTGGTGGGGTTGTTACCAAACAATCAAAACTTTATAGAAGGCAGTACTACCGAAGAAGCAAATACAACCGACCAGTCGAATGTTGATACTGAAGTAGTGACTGACCAGTTTTCTCCTGATCAATCTCCCCAGTCCCACCGCTGACCAGGTGATCTTATTATTAGGGAACCTCCTCCTGAAGATCCCTGTAGACATGCCTTTTCTACCAGGCCTGGGAAAGGAAAGAACATTGAACTCCTTACAGAAGAAATCTCATCGTCTGATGATGAAGACGACCTTCTGTAATGACCCAACTACTTTAGACTTTGGACCATTAACGATAACTATACATAGACACTAATCTTTAATAAAACTTACAAGGGAAATAAATATTACTTCATTAAAAACTTGTAAAAACAAATGTTAAACTATATAAAACTTTAAGTAGGATATGAGATCCCATTGTTTTAAAAGAAAAACATAACATAATTGATTGCATAGTAAAATGCGGAAAAATACATATAAACCATAAGTAAATAAACTTCATCCTCGAATCGAACTCTCGGCCCTTCGATTCCATTCCGCCTCAATACACATGCCCAAACTACCAAGAACCTTTCCCACCACCAAAGCTATTTTCATGCACATATAAACATAAAAGGAGTGAGCCTAATGCCCAGCAAGGAAAATCTAACACATAAACCATATACATAAAATTCATAATGTAACATAAAACATATCATAAACATATGCCACATACATACTATAATGGCCATTATTACTTGGGGTCCCATAAACAAACAAGTCATATGCCCATTAGATTTGTGGGGCTTGCTAGCTAAGCAAGTCATATGCCCATAAATTTATTGGGGCTTGTTAGTTATACAGGTCATATGCCCAAGTCTACAAACAAACATAACATCACATAAATCATAGGTTAATCATAACACATATATTATAAGATAACACATAACATAACATATAGAATCCTATCCTATATTCCTTACCAAAAAAATACCGGGATATGAGAATAGATTTGGGACTTTGGAACACTCCTAAAAACCATAAATGGAAGGGTGAGTATACTAAAGAGAATGAGATGAAAGTGATGAAAGAACTATACCATCAAGAATATACTTACCAAAAACCTTATGTTCAATAACTTAGATTTCCTATCCAAGAATAAAGAATAAGGTTAGGATGCTGAGTAGAAAACTATAAGAACTTAAAGAAAAATAATACCAAATGAACTAGAGTGTGGAATACCTTGAATGCTTCTATAGCCAATCTAAACCTTGAACTGAAATGTGCTATAAACCTTACTTCTCAAGTGTTTGGTAAGCTTATAATGATTAAGCTTATAATTCCCAACCCAAGTGTTTACACTCTCACAATAACCTAGCAACTTGCAGCCTCTGAACTTTAGCTTGATGAATGAATAAATGGCTGGGTACTAGGTCCTATTTATAGAGTTCAAGAATGAAAAGATCTTCATTTAACTTGAATAAAAATAATGGCTTTTTAAGTGTAAAATATTTGAATTATCATTCAGCAGAGGCTGAAGACTCATTCAGAAAGATGCTGGACTTATCAAGAGGTTAAAGATTTAAAATGAGAACGTTTTCAAAAACTTTCAAAATGCACTGAAGGGGCTGATATATCGCCCCCTGTAGGCGATATATCGCCTGGGCCAGCATGCCCGAGGCTCGTCGAGGTGCTCGTGCGAAGTTACGTGTTTTTCGTATCCCCGTATTGCGATATATCTTATAGCTGCGATATATCGGCATACGCTGAATATTTAAACACGAAATTACACAATTTTATCTTAATTTGAATTGAGTAAACAACCTTGACTAAGTCCTTTAACGTTTTCAAAGCTGCTGACAGACCCTAGGATATTCAAATATTACTCTTAATAAACTTATTCCTCAAAAATACTTAATTATCATTAAACATACACATGACAAGTGTTACTTTCTTATTGGGTCTATCTAAACCTTATAATATAATGAATATTACCATCAATATCAGTCATATTAATCAAACCTTAGGTTAAAATTAATATTCTTAAACTATAGGTTAAACTTAGAAAATCTACAAGTGTTACTATGAGTGTCCAAATAAATCCCGGTCTGAACCAAAATCCACAGTCATAAAAATAATACTACTATTACTTTTATACTACTATCTAACTAGCTAAATAAAGTTCTTGGACTCTACAATTCTCCTTTACTAAAAAGAATTTCGTCCTCGAAATTTACTTACCAAATAACTCCGGATACCGGCCTTGCATGTCCTCCTCCAACTCCCACGTTGCCTCTCGTTCAGAAATATTACTCCATAGAACTTTGACTATAGGAAAGTTCTTGGACCGTGACTGCTTCACCCCCTATCTAGGATGCTAACTGGTCATTCCTCGTAACTCAAGTCTTTCTAGAGTGCTATTGTATCATACTTTAGGACGTGAGATGGGTCTGACACATATTTGCGTAGCATCAAGATGTGGAACACATTGTGACTATCTGCTAGTGCTGGCGGTAGGGCTAGTCTATACGCAACTGCTCCCACTTTGTCCAATATCTCAAAAGGACCTATAAATCGGGGACTAAGCTTGCCTTTCTTCCCAAACCGCTTTACACCTTTCATAGGAGATATCTTTAAGAAGACTTGATCTCCGACTTTGAATTTCACATCGCGTCGCTTGGCATCCGCATAGCTTTTCTGACGGCTTTGAGCAGTAAGCATACACTGTCTAATAAGCGCTACTGCTTCTTGAGCTTGTCTAATAGCTTCGGGCCCTAGAAGCTGCCTTTCTCCTACCTCGTCCCAGTGCAACGGTGATCAGCACCTTCTTCCATAAAGCAATTCATAAGGTGCCATCCCGATCGTTGACTGGTAGCTATTGTTGTAGGAGAACTCTATCAGCGGCAAGTACTTATTCCATGATCCTTCGAAATCAAGTACACATGCACGTAGCATATCTTCTAAAATCTGAATCGTACGCTCGGACTGCCCGTCTGTCTGAGGATGAAAAGCTGTACTAAGACTTAACTTAGTACCCATAGCTTGCTGTAAACTTCCCCAAAATCTCGATGTAAACACCGATCCTCTATCTGACACTATTGTCTTGGGGATTCCATGCAACCATACTATCTCATGGACGTAGATGTCTGCATATTGGTCTGTCGTGTATTAAGTCTTAACAGGCAGGAAATGAGTCGACTTGGTTAGTCTATCTATTACTATCCAAGCGGAATCATGCTGCTTATTCGTCCTCGGCAAACCTGACACGAAGTGCATGGCTATATCGTCCCACTTCCATTCTGGTACGCTAAGCGGTTGCAATAAGCCTGCAGGCCACTGATGCTATGCTTTCACTTGCTGGCATACAAGACACTTAGACACAAACTTTGCTATGTCCTTCTTCATCCTTGACCACCAATAAATTGCCTTGATGTCATGAGTCATCTTGGTTGACCCTGGGTGAACTGAATACGGGGTACTGTGTGCTTCTTCTAGAATCGTCTTCCTAATCCTTTGATCATTTGGCACGCATACCCGATCCTTATATCTCAATAAACCTTGACTAGATATTAAGAAATCTGTAGCCTTGCCTTCTCTGACTGCATCCATATGTGCTGCTAGTGTGTCATCATGTCTCTGACCAATCCGTATATCTTCTAGCAAATTCGACTGGATAGACAAGTTAGCCAGCTTGCCTATAATTACTTCTATTCCGGCACTGATCAGCTCCTTATGTAGCGGCTTTTCTATTCTGGCTAAGGCTGCTAAATTTCCATAACTTTTCCTACTAAGCGCATCGGCAACTACGTTCGCCTTCCCCGGGTGGTATAAGATTTCGCAGTCGTAATCCTTTACTAACTCTAACCACCTGCACTGCCTCATATTGAGTAAAGAAGTACTTTAAACTTTTGTGGTCCGTATAAATCTCGCACCGTTCTCCGTAAAGATAATGGCGCTAGATTTTCAACGTAAAGACCACCGCTGCCAACTCCATATCGTGAGTTGGATAGCGCTGCTCGTACTCCTTCAACTGTCGTGAGGCATAGTCTATCACTTGGTCATTCTGCATCTGTACGCAACCCAATCCTTGCTTCGATACATCGCAGTAGACTACAAACTTATCGTTGGGTGTCGGTACACAGAGTACTGGTGCTGAGCAAAGCTTATCCTTAAGCAACTGGAAGCTTTCTTCACACTTATCATTCCAGTTGAATCTTTGTTGTTTCCGGGTCAGGTTGGTGAGCGGAGTGGCTATCTTAGAAAAGCCCTCTACGAACCTCCTATAATAACTTGCTAACCCTAGAAAGCTTCTTACTTCAGATGCGTTCTTTGGTCTTGGCCAGTCCTTCACGGCCTCTACCTTTGATGGGTCTACTGCAACTCCGTCTTTTGATATAATGTGCCCAAGGAACGCCACTTGCGAAAGCCAAAATTCGCATTTCTTGAACTTGGCGTAGAGTTGATGCTCCTTCAATCGCGTCAAAATCAACCTCAAATGTTCCTCGTGTTCTACTTCATCCTTGGAGTATACTAAGATATCATCGATGAGCACAACGATGAATTTATCTAAGTAGTCCTTGAAGACCTTATTCATTAAGTCCATAAATGCGGCTGGTGCGTTAGTAAGACCAAAGGACATAACCAAGAACTCGTAATGTCCATAACGAGTTCTAAAGGCTGTCTTAGGAATATCTTCTCCCTTTACCTTGAGCTGATGATACCCAGACCGTAAATCAATCTTTGAAAATACAGTCGCGCCTCGGAGTTGATCAAACAAGTCGTCGATCCGGGGTAGCGGGTACTTGTTCTTAATCGTTACCTTGTTCAGCTCGCGATAGTCTATACACATCCGCATACTTCCATCCTTCTTCTTCACGAATAACACCGGAGCTCCCCATGGCGAATGGCTTGGCCTAATAAAACCCAAGTCTAGGAGTTCTTGTAGCTGCGTCTTTAACTCCTTGAGTTCCATGGGTGCCATCCGGTATGGTGCCTTAGAGATAGGCTCGGTGCCCGGTACTAATTCTATTGTGAAGTCAATTTCTCGAGTTGGCGGCAATCCTGGCAAGTCATCGGGAAATACCTCTGGGAATTCCCGTACAATACGGACATCTCCAACCTTAAGCGGTGTCTCCTTTACCACATCTGTGATGTTGGCTAAGAACGCTTGACATCCCTTTTCCATCATTCTTTGAGCTTTGAGACATGATACCAACGGGGTGCGTAATCCTGAAGTCTGTCCCATGAAGCATAGTTTCTGGCCGTCAGGAGTCTTGAACATCACCTTCTTGCATTTACAGTCGATGGTTGCGCCATGCTGTGCTAGCCAATCCATGCCTAGTATCACATCGAAGTCCTTGATCACCAGTTCTATCAGTTCTTCTTCTAGTTCTACGTCCTCAATCTTGATCGGTACGCCTCGTACTATCCGTGATGATATAACTACTTCGCCCGAAGGCAACTCGGTTACAAACCTAGTTCTAAATTTTTCACAAGGTTTGTCTAGTTTTTCTATCATTCCTAACGAGATATACGAATGAGTGGCTCCCGAATCAAATAATACAGAGCATATGTTATTGAGGATAGAAACCTGACCTGTGACCACCTTATTGCTAGCATCTGCCTCTCCTTGAGTTAAGGTAAAAACCCTAGCAGGAACCATCTTGTCGTCTTTTTTTCCTTCTGGCTTGCACTGAGGACAATCTCTTTTCCGGTGTCCTTCCTGACCACAGTTAAAACATTCCTTGGTGTTTGCGCGGCATTTTCCAGGATGTTTCTTCTGACACTTAGCACATGGCGGGTATTCCACATAACCCGACCTATTTCCCCCATTATTTGTCCATGCCCTCTTATTGCTGTTAGATTTCTTGTTATTGATAATATTTCCTCAGGTGCTCGCCATTCCAGTAGTTTCAGATCAGCTCACTGTTCAGCCTAGAAAGTTTGTAAGTGCCTAGTGGTAGGACTTGCTCAATCTGATACGGACCTTCCCAATTTGGTCCTAGCACTCCAGCTCTTAAGTCTTTGATGAACACTCTTCTGAGAACCAAATCTCTAACCTAGAACTTTCGACCTTTAACTCTTGAATTGAAATAACGGGCCATATTTTGTTGATGAGCAACAACTCTCATGCTCGCCTTTTCTCGCTTTTCTTCAAAAAAATCCAAAGATTCAGCCAGTAATTGATTATTCTTGTCCTGGTCATAAGTGCTTCTTCAATGGGACGAGGGGTTGATCTCGATTGGTAACATGGCTTCATAACCATATGCCAAGGGAAAAGGAATATGGCCAGTTACTGTCTGAGTAGTGGTTCTGTATGACCAGAGGACTTCTGGTAATTCTTCCGCCCAACATCCTTTATCTTGTTCGAGTTGCTTCTTCAGGGTGCCCTTCAACGTTTTGTTTACCGCTTCTACTTGCCCATTCTCCTGTTGGTGAGCCACCGAGGAAAAACTCTTTGTAATACAATGCTTAGCACAAAAATCAGTTAATATATCGCTATCAAACTGTGTACCATTATCAGACACTATATATCAGACACAAAAATCAGTTAATATATAGCGACATATGATATTTTTCACCACAAAATCTAATACTTTCTTTGAAGTGATTGTGGCTAATGGTTCATCTTCAGTCCACTTAGTGAAATAATCCACATCAACTACTGCGAACTGCACTCCTCCTTTTCCTTTAGGTAGTCTCCCGTTCAGATAAATTCCCCATACTGATACTACAAGAATAAAAGCTATTTATTGCGTTTGGTTGATAGGAGTCATAGGACTTAGCCACCTAAGCTATAAATAATTCCCCCCCCCCCCCCAAAAAAAAAAAAATTAGTACAGGCTCGAAATGAAAAACTAAAAGTCGCATGTGTTAGTATTTTCAGTTTCCCGCTCACTAACAAATAATACCACACTCCCATTTTCTCTTTTCATCTAGGTTTAGCTGTGTTTTTCTCCATCTTACATTTCTCTCTCTCTTTCAAGCTAGGAAAAAAGTTGATTCCAACATTGCTCTACCCCCTTCTTCTTCTCCACCCCCATCACTTATTCTCTTCCTCCCTGCTCTGCACCTCTCTGCCTTTCTTCGTCCTTTTTTTCTTTCGTAAATGCGTTGGAGCTGCGAACGTGTATGCTTGATGACTTTGGCCTTGTGGTTGTGACGAGGAGGATTTCATCTAGGTGCTTGTGGTGTCGCGGGGAAGGACAAATCTAGTTTGGTCTTGGGTGCGGCGAGGGGTCCGACTCGTCTTCACGGAAAAGTGCAGCTGGTGTGAGAGAGAGGTTTTTTCTCCTGCCCTCTCTTTTTGTTTTCTTTGTTTAGAGTTATGCATTTCTAGTTTTCTCTGTGCGGTTGGAATTTATTTTTTGAATTCATAGTTTATGGGATTTGCAACAGAGTTTCAGTAGGATATTTGTACGAGTTTTTTTTTTTTTTTTGCTTCAAATTTACGATTATATTTCATAGCCATGAGTTTGCTCTATGATATATTTTTTTTATATGTTTTGATTTGGAGTATCATATTTATGAATTTCTTCTATCTTTTGTTTAAAATTTGTGTATCAAAAGTGGTTTTGTACCTTTTTTTTTACTTTTTAGTAGATATTGTTAGTTTGGCCTCTGATTAATGGTGTCACCTTTAAATTTTTTGTAAGGATTTATTTTGGTGATTTCGTATGGTCATTGCTTTTGATGTAGTAGTCGTATTAAGGGCTTTGGGGTGGTTTCTGTTTTGTATTGGCTATTGATTTAAATTGTGACTTTGAGTGTAAATGGCAGTCCATTGTTATTAAAATTGCTTTACAAACTATAATTAGTTTAGATAATCATGATTTTTCTTATGAAGGAGATGCTAAGGTTTCTCTTTGATTTCAGCTAGCAATCTTTTAACTTATCTATATACCTATCATCATCTTTAGTCTCAGACCTGCCGGCTAGTCGCGTAGATTTTCTTGGATGCATAATTATCCAAGTCCATCTGCAATCAACGACTCGGTAATCAAACTATGATGACAGGGTAATAATCCTTCCATGATCCACCATTAGAACCCCAAACATTCACAAGCAATCAAGATATAACAATTTATCCAAATATTCATCCATATATTCATTCACATGCCTCAAATATCATCATGCAATAGTCAAGGGCCAGGCCCTATCAGTATCTCATGCTCCCTATTAATTAAGCGGATATTAACAGTCATATCTCATTCAAATCATTTAAGCACATAGTCATGTATACACAATTTACCAAACCCTGAGTCGAGCTTGTCTTTCGTGGTGAATGTACATATCCAGTCAGTTTTCAGGAACCCTTAAACCTAGGACGCTCTGATACCAAGTTGTAACGCCCTGGATAGCCAAGACTGTTACACTGTGTGTTTATAAAGGTGCAAGACTTGCTAATCAAGTCATTTAATTCAAAACGTGTTACTGAAACTATGGTTGAACTAGGGTTAAAAGATTTTGGTCTCAAAAGCTTCATTTCATATAAATAAACATTCTCTTTTTACATGGGATCCCAAAAGTAATAAGTTAAATAATTTTTACAAAAGATTCAAGATTTAAATACAGTGATTAGCCACTCTAAGGCAAAATAGGTAGTTAAGCATTTCTCGCCCTGTTCCATTCCTCGGCCGTGGTGGTCGAATAACTAACTATGTACATTCAGCCCCGCAACTCTCCGTCTCAGGGTAGGTCCAACTTGGATTTTCCTTTACCTGCACCACGTAGCACCCGTGAGCCAAGGCCCAGCAAGAAAACACAATAACGGAGCATAATCATTCAACAGACATTCAGATAACTCATACCGCATAAGTATGTACTCAACAGTCTAAGCATTCATGTTAATCAAGTATTCAGCATACCAAGTATATCATTTCATATCAATAATCAATTCACATGTGATAACTAGGGTTAACTCCCTTAGGCCACACCCTCTATTTATCCCACTGACTCCGGCCAGCTTAAACCGAGCTCAGTGAATATTAAGTTGTCCTCAGCTACCAGTGCCCGAGTCGTGCCCTATGCACATGTATTATTTACGGCACCCTTAGGCCGTTTATCACATGTCCCATGGCATAATACCATCTATGACATCATACAGATATAGGGAGTTCTTAGTCCCATCACAAACACATAACCGGGTGCAGTTTTCTTACCTTTAGATTCACTAGCTTTGTTCAATTTGATCCTCAAGCACGATCCCTCTTGAGCCCTAGCGTACACCTAGTCACAGACATAGATCAGAATCATCACCAAACCTCAAGTCCAAAACCTAGCCTCAAGACCAATCCCGAGCCCTCGGGAAGCCCTAATTCCACCAAATGGGGTGGTGGTATAAGACCCCGAACCCCCGGGCAAAAACCCTTTAAAATAACCAAAAAACCCTTTTCTGGAAACAGGGTAGCGCTACAACGCTCTAAGGAGAGCGCTACAGCGCTACAAACAGACCACATAGCCTAGCGCTACAGCACCCAGTGACTAGCGCTAGTCACAGCACAGCAAACCCTGCATTTTCCTCCTTCGATTTTCCACGAGCCAAACCTTACCAAAACTCTTCCAAACTTCAACCAAACATAAAAACAAGCCTACCAACATCTCCAACTCACCCCACACATCCCAACCACATATAACTCAATCACATGCACCCCTAATCAAAGAATACCTAAAGCTCAGACACTCAATAAGAACATCAGCTGAAACCACATAACTTAAGCCAGAGTTTCTTACCTTTGATTGATGAGCTCAACCTAGGTTATCCTCCTCACTAGCTTGGCCTTCACCTCCTCAAAGATTCAGCCTCAACTCCCTAAAATTCCCCACCAAAACTCAGCTCAAAATCCACAACAATACCAAGAACTAGAAACTTAAAACGACCTTGAACCTTACCTCAAAAGATGAGTATCCCCTGTCAATTCCTCAAGCCGAACCAGGGACCCTAGCCTCAAGCTCCTGCCTAGACTATTCCTAAGTTTTAGCTCCAAGAAACCTCAAGAAATGGAGAAGAGACCTCCAACTGAATGAGAGAGAGAGAAAGACTTCCAATTCCCCTTTCTTTTCCTTTTCTTCCCTTTCCTTTAGACTTCCAGCTCTTTCTACACAATCCACTAAGTATAAAACCTAATAATACCTATCCCTTATAAACCAAATGACCACAATACCCTCCCATTAAAATTTAAGCCCTTAACCCATCCAAGGGCATTCTGGTCATTTATTCCCAATTCCCACTAATTCTTCGAGTGTCTCTAATATTTACCGCTTACCTCTCGACACCAACTAATCACCAATTATATTCCTCAATATCAAAATAGACTCCAATATATTCTATAAATTCCCAAAAATACCCCCAGGCTCGGCCCGAGCTGGGTATAAATCCCCGTCGTAACTTTTTCGCTAAACCGCTCACTAGGATCGTCTCGTGTCACAAATTACAAATATATCCACATAATAATCTGGTCTCGACAATTTATCACATATATATACAGTTATGCCCTCAACGGGCCAAAATTACGATTATGCCCTTCTAACCTAATCAGGGCCTACATGCATACTAGTACACATAGTCATGCATCTCAGATATTCAAATAATCATATAACATGCTTTTAATCATTAAATCACATATAATCCAGTTATGCCCTCCCGACACACTAATCAAGGCCCTTAAGCCTTATTAGTAAATTTGGGTCGTTACATCTCATATTAGTTTGTTTAATATTATATCTACATGAAAATAAATAAAGATCCTGTATAAGTTTTCTCAACACCTTGTACCCTCACTTGTCTCATTTCATGCTTCAAGAGAAATTGAGTCACCACTTCTGCATCTTCCTTCTTCACGTCCAAAGAATTAAGTACTCCACCTTCATTTGATGTAACTCCTTCACATACTCGATTTCTCCAAGATACTGTCTATTTTTTAAAGTAAAGAAAATTAAACTATTTCTTTTTATAAATTTTCAATATTTAGTAAAAAAAATCTAATAATTTATTTTGTATTTTAGAATTATGTTGGAGCTATAGATGAGACTCGTATATCTACAAATGTTCCTATTGATGAACAAATTTCATATCGAGGTTGAAAAATGGATTCAACTAAAAATGTTATGTGTGCATGTTGACGGTAAGAACTCGTCAATGATTTAAGGTTAGAAAACTCAAATTATACTATGAGAGATAGCTAAGAGTAAGATGAAATGAACTTGGAAGATAAGAGAATGCAGAACTCTCATGGAGCAAAGATCATATATCCTTTAATTGTATGTTCATACAATCAATTTTCCAACCCCTTAACCTAAGGGGTCGAAACCTATTTATAGGTGGGCTCTATTGGTCCATGATACAAGTAGGTCCTAGGGGACAAGGACGTATGCAGGTATAAGGTCAGGGTAGTGGCTCAGGACATAGTGATGTCTATCTTGACAATGCCAAAATAGTGGTGCAGGACATCATACTGCCGACTCTGGTATATGGTCAGGGGTGCTCAGGCAGTGCCTTCACTCTCCGTACAAGTTCGTACTGCCACTACTCATCAGACGCGGATGACAGGGCCATGCCTCTGTCCTCTACATGATCGTACATCCCATATCAATACACGTACCTTGTACCCAGTCGTCCTCATCAATTCATGTTTTGCGCCTAATGATTATTTGACATACCCATTTGGTGTTTCCAAGTGTTCCTCATACACATATCGAAGAGGCTCCAAACTTCACATGTCATGAGAAACCAAGGTGCAAGGTTGCCCCACTGGTAGCACCTACTTCTTGAAGGGAATTAGGGCCTCTTCAGTGAGGCATGGGGTGTTTGTGGTGAGACAAGGTGTACGCGGGAGGCCTAGCAAAGGTCTCGCATAACAAGATGCTAGGGATCCTTTGAGGGTCTGACATAGCGAGATGACCTTTGGAGACCCTCGTTTGGATGCAACGGTCTATGTAGGTGGGATACAAGAGACCATGCGAGGCTGCACCCTCACATAGCGAGTGTGTCTCGCATAGCGAGGCTGGTATAGGTGCGGATGCATACACCTATGGGCGTGGGACATGCGAGATGTAGCGAGGCTGAACCCTCGCATAGCGAGGCTGAACCCTCGCATAGCGAGGCTGAACCCTCGCATAGCGAGGCTGGCCTTTGTGCGGATGCATACGCCTATGGGCGCGGGACACGCAAGATGTAGCGAGGGTGCCTCGCATAGCGAGGCTAGCCTTTGGTGATCACACGGAGGCTTGGCGTGATGTTTTGCATAGACGATGCATGCAGGAGGCTAGCCTTGAACCTCGCATATCGAGGGTGGTGCCTCAGGGTACCCGTGTTCAGGTGCTTGGGTGCGCGTGGGAGCCTCGCACGGCGCGACACAAGGTAGCCTCGTATAGCGAGACATATGGTAGCCTTACATGGCGAGTTCCTCATATGACAGCCCTTGAAGACCTATACTTGGATGCATGTGTCTATGCATCTCGACTCTTGAGCTTATCATCCTAGCATAGGCACATCGGACCTCACTATACAAATCCTTCAAGAATGAACACTACTTTAAATATTTCTTAGGAAATTATTCAACATTTACACTTGCCCCCAAGTCTATAAGTGCACTTTCAAGTGTGCTTGTAGACTTTTTCTTCTTCTTTTGTTTGATATGTATGGCAAGTTTTGGAAGACTCAACCTTGGTGTGCTATCCAATGTTGCTTGAAGAAACACAAAGTGGGTTTTGAAGTTGTGTTTCTTTATAGTGTCCAAAGAAACACAAAAACCATCTAACTTTGGGGACGATCCAAGTGTATGTCCCTAAGATTGAATAAGGACCAATCATTTCCAATCGCAGATCCCAAGGTTGCCCATACTCTTTATCTCCACCATTCATGCATATTGGATCCAATGGCTAGGAAGCCTTGACTTTCCTTATAAATACCCCAAGGCTTGAAGTCACTTCTCCACACCAAAACTTGCCTAGCCTAGTGGTATTCCGTCTAAGCCACTTTCAAGAGCTCAAAGGTTCTATCCTCCATAAAAGCATTATTGAGGTAATTGTCTCTCCATTTCCTTTATTCATCCTCCTTCTTTCTCCCTTTTTATTTATTTTTTTTTTTTTTATTATTATTTATTTCTCCTTATATCGGGCTTGCATTGCGGTGACGCTAGGCATTCTCTTGCTGCTAAGGTCTCGCCCTCGCTTATCGCTCAACTGACCTTGCACCTCCACAATTCTATCCTTGCACACCTTCCGCTTCATACATATACCTCCAGGTATGCCTCCTTCCTCCAACGATACATATGATTTTTTTTATATCTATTACGCGGGGGTAGAATTACTGGCTGTAATGTGCTCATTCTTTAGAGGTTGTCATTCTCTTTTCGTATGGCCTTTCAAGTACATATGCATAGGCCCTTTTCTTATACCCCTCATAGTCATGTTTTAGATATAGGGTTATCCTTACGCACATACGCACTCAAGTCTTAGCTGGTCCATGGCGTCTAGGCGATGTCCCGAAGATTCATCTAATGTTGAATTCATTGAGTTGTCATCCTCCGACTCTGAGGCCGACGTTCGCAGACCCTCTAATCGTAGGGGTGTGTAAATTCTCTACCTCTAGAGACTGTCCTACCTCAGGCAAAAAGCGTGCAGCCTAGAGAAGGAGCTAGAATCTAATACCAGGGATGAGGGTTTAGGTTTCTCCCCCCAGCATGCGACATATGTCTCCCAGCTACAATCAGCCCTTCAGGATTGCCTTTATGAAATTTCTTGCCTAGAAGAAAACTTGTCCCCTGAGCCTTTTTCCTTTTGTGGTGACGAGTCTGCCAGTCATAGGGGTCCCTTCTTCGAAGGCGATAAATGTGAATCAGTTGAATCGGAGTTTCTTTTTATGATCCCACGCACGCTTCCTCTCCTGCCCCTAGTCTTACGCCCTAAGGTCAAGCAAAGTGCTGGTAGATATAAGACGTGTGGGGGGTCTTCCAGGATCCTTAGAAAGTCTATAGCTCACAAACTGCCTATCTCTGTCAAGGTACCCGAGATGCCGAAGAGAACCCCCGACACTTCCAAAGACGCGGGCAGGTCTAGCCTTACCAGCATTAAACTGGCCAACATGTTAAACGCTCATCAACTAGCATCAAATCTCAAGTTCGTCATTCCAAAGCGTAACAAACACACATCTGAGCCGCCAGAAGGGTTCGTGGCCTTCAGCGACTCCAAAATCAGATCTAGCGGGGCTCTGCCGCTTCACCCCTTTTTCGTCAAAGTACTTAAATACTTTGAACTGGCACCTCTACAACTGTCCCCTAACTCTTGGGTGGTGCTTAGCAGCCTATACGTGCATTACCAATAGGTGCATTCCAGAGGGCCTTCCATGAGCGAGGTTCATTACTTCTTCACCCTTAGGGCGAATACATCTGCTCCCAGGTTCTACCAGCTCCAGAAAGTTGTGGACATTCCTTCGTGGAGGGCTCCATTTCAAATAGGGGCTCGTGGAAAACAGACTACTTCTTCATTATAGCGGGTTCACCCAACACACTCGCTTCAACACTCCAAGTAAGACAATTCTCACCTTGAGTTCATATATGAGAGGTTTCTCTTTTTACTCCGCTTTTCTTCTATGGTTTATCTAACTATAGTTATTTCTTTTCTCTTGATGGTAGGTCTCTTAGGGGTTGTTGGCTCTACCTTGAAACCGTCGGCTCACGATCGAGTGATGAAAATCCTGGCCTTGCTCGTTGAATATAAACAATTATGTGCCCTTTTTACAGAGAGCAACCTTCACTTGTACAAGTTGCTGACCCCAGACCAAACCGTCTCTCTATGCTCCATTTCGTCTAAATCTGCGGGTCTATGCCCTGTCTCATCTGAATCTGCAGGTCTATGCCCTGTCTCATCTGAATCTGCAGGTCTATGCCCTGCCTCATCTAAATTTGCAGGTCCGTGGCTATACGACCATGATGAAGGTAATTATGACGAGGTAGCCGATATGGACTATGTCTACCCTTTGGGCGATCATATGGACATTGAGGAGACGGTGGTGTCTGAAAACTACTCGTGCCTACACTCTTTAGCCGGCAGGGCTAGGTACGTGGCTGACGACGGTCATACCGACAGTGTTACCTCTCGGGTGCCACCATCGATGCCTGGCGACGCGTTTGCCTTCGATGCCTCTGTCCCCCGCCCTTCTGTGCCTAAAAGGAATTTCGTCATTCCTTCTTTTGTTGGGGCTCCTCTACCCTCGGGGGGACGCTCTAGGTAGGGGTCTTTGAGCGCCTCTTTACCTAAGGAGGTGACTCTGTGCTCTTCTGCCCCCCTCACCTCTGCGGATGGATTAGAACCTTCTCGGTCCCGTTCCCTGTCCAAACGTTCTTTGGCCGATGCACACATTTCCCCCAGTCAAGCTTATGCTTCTGCCTCTGAAGATCATCCACTGGCAAGGAGGTATGGAGAAACCATGAGCCATCACCTGGGAAACTTCCCCAAAGGCGAGTGGGGAACCTTGCAGGACGTCCCTGACATTGAGCTAGAAGACGCCTATATGCGAGCCTCCTTGTAGGTACTTGTTAAAACCTTCGAATAATAATAATAATAATAATTTTTTGTTTTGACATCGCTTGACCCCCAAGGTTTTATTCTATGTTTTTTCTTTTGGCATTACTTAGGCTTCTATCCTGGGTCACCGGCTTATCGCCTCAAGCTCTTCATACGGACAATAGCTTCAACACTAGCTTGAGGAGGCCATGGGGAACCTTTTGATGGTTAAGGCTGAGAAGGATGCTTTATCAGCACGGGTTTGTGACTTGGAGGTGCAAGTGGCCGAGGCAGTTCAACAGAGGGATGTTGCTTTAGCGTAGGCTGCATCGACCTCTCGCTCCCACACCAAGCTAGAGGCTACCATCCATACCCTAAACGAGAGGATTGCTACGCTCGAGGCCGTGCTTGTAAATGCTGAGAATGGCATAGTTGAGCGTATGCTACATGCCGTGTGGAGGACCAACCTGCCGTTGACCTGTCTCCCTTTGGAGATTATGCGGTTGAGAAAATTTCAGAGTGGAAGGGTCGAGACGGAAACTTGTAGATTCCTTTGCCTTCGGTTTACATATGTTGTTGCCATGTAATCTCTCGTATTGTTTTCCCTTTCTCTTTTTGTGTTTGTCGAACTTAAGGGACTTTGGTAAGTCCCTCTTATTATTACTATTTGTGGATTACGTATCTCTTTCTTGATCCGATGATGATAATCTTTCTGGTGCACCTTGATTATACTTTTAAGGACACGTTAACCCATTGGGTTCTTGGGGTCCTTTTTTATTCTTTGCGCGTGCTTGTTACTTTTTGCGA
This sequence comes from Humulus lupulus, assembly GCF_963169125.1. Lineage (NCBI taxonomy): Eukaryota > Viridiplantae > Streptophyta > Magnoliopsida > Rosales > Cannabaceae > Humulus > Humulus lupulus. The sequence goes on along the minus strand of NC_084798.1, from coordinate 149,686,950 downwards.
GAAGCATCCTTCTCGTCATTATGCATAGTACTATTTCTTTAAGGGTCTTTTTTAGGACCCTTTTTGGCTAGCCGGCTTACTGGTCGTTCTAGACTTATTGGGAGATTCCTTTCCTTACGGCCTCACCCCCTGCGGGGGTGTCAGCCTTTGGTTGGAAGTCATCCTTTTACACTATTCCCTTGATATTCATAAGGGTAGCTAATCCTTTTGAATATAAAACATAGGAGTTTTTTTTTGCTTATACACGTGCCTCTTGCCCTGCCCCCCAAGTGCTTGGTGAAATTTATTCCATCAAGCACTTTGGTTGATGCTCGTATAGAGAAGAAAAGCAACACGCAAAGTTGTGAACAGTTTCATTTATAGTAAGCAGGTTACAACGACATATATAAAATGTGTACATCTACTTGGGAGGTTATCTAGGTAACCTCTTCGATTCTTATCTACTAAGTCAACATAACATGCAACAAACTAAACATAGACATTCTTTGCATCGGATGTGGAAGTCTTACTGGTAGTACTTCTTGAGGTATTCCGCATTCCATGCTCGAGGTATGACGGTGTCATCCATGTGCGCCAGCTTATAGGTGTTTGGTGATATGTATTGAGCGACTTGGTAGGGTCCTTCCTAGTTCGCTCCAAGTACCCCTGCCCCTGGGTCTCGCGTGTTGGGGAGTACTTTTCTTAATACCAGGTCTCCTACTTTGAACATTCTCTCTCACACCCTCGAGTTGTAGTACTTTGCTACCTGCTGCTGGTATACTGCCACTCTCATTTGCGCCTTTTCCCTTTTTTCTTCTAGCATGTCTAAGCTTTCAACCATTGCCACATGGTTGACATGGTCCTCGTATGCCTATATCCTGAAGGATTTAACCTTCATCTCAATTGAGAGGGCAGCCTCACATCCGTATGCTAAGGAGAAAGGGGTCTCTCCAGTGGTTGTGCGCGGGGTGGTCCTGTAGGCCCAAAGGACATTAGGTAGCTCCTCAACCCAAGCCCCTTTAATCTTCTCTAGATTTGTTTTTAAGTTCTTCTTAAGGACTTTGTTAATGGCCTCCACCTGCCCATTGGCCTGTGGATGTTCAACAGCTGAGAAGCTTCTCCTTATCCCTCTTTCCCTACAGTACTCCTTGAACGTTTCCCCCTTAAACTGGGTGCCGTTGTCAGAAATAATTTTGTAGGGCACTCCATATCTGCAGACAATGAATTTGTTGACAAAGGTGGTGATATGCTTGGCCGTTATCTTTACTAGAGGTTCCACTTCAACCCACTTGGTGAAGTAATCTACGGCTACGACTACGTACTTTGCTCCACCTCTACCTGCAGGAAGGGCACCAATTAGGTCTATCCCCCAGATAGCAAAAGGCCAAGGGCTAGTCATGCTAATTAACTCATTCAGGGGTTTTTAGGAATAGTTTGCATGCCTCTGGCATTTGTCACATTTCCTTGCGAAGTCATTTGCATCTCTCTCCATGGAGGGCCAGTAGTACCCTTGCCTCATGGCTTTTTGAGTCATGGACGGTCCACTTGCATGGTTGCCGCACTCACCCTCATTATTTCATACAATACTTTCATAGCCTCTTCCTCATCAACACATCGCAAGAGTGGCACAGAAAACCCCCTCTTGTATAAGATCCCGTCTACCAAGGTGTATCGGGCAGCTTTATACACCAGTCTCCGAGCCTCCCTTTTGTCTGGTGGCAAAGCTCCATCCTTCAGGTAACTTATAATCGGGTCAGCCCATGACTCCTTTGTGATGTTGACCATGTGAACGTCTGAATTAACGATGCTTGGCCTCGGTAAGTATTCCACAGGTACTGATTCAAGGATATCCCCATCTTTAGTGGAAGCCAGCTTCGCGAGGGCATCGGTATGGGCATTCATCTCTCTCGGGATTTGCTCTATGCTATACTCCACCAACTGCCTAAGATAGCCTCTTACCCTTTCCAAGTATGCAGCCATCTTAGGACCCCTTGCCTGATACTCACCCTTCACCTAGAACACCACCAACTGTGAGTCACTAAAAATGTGTAGATGCATTACCTTTTTCCCTTGGGCCAACCGCAACTCTGCTAGAAGCGCTTCGTATTCCGCCTCGTTGTTCGAGGCTTCAAACCCAAACATATCCCGCAATACATCTTGTATCCTTCAGGTCCAGTCATCACGATACCTGCTCCAGATCCTCCTTCATTGGATGCTCCATCCACATGCAGGCTCTATTCTTCAGAACTCCTTGGCTCTCCTTCTACGACTGACTGTCCCTCTTCTTCATCTCCTCCTTCATTTGGTCGATAGGTGAACTCCACTATGAAGTCTGCAAGCACTTGTCCATTGATGGAGGTCCTTGGGGTATAAGTGATGTCGAATGGACTCAACTTGATCGACCATTTCATCAGTCTCCCCAAGGTTTCAGGTTTATGCAAGACCTGTCTTAAAGGGCTATCAGTGAGTACTTCGATTTCATGGGCATGGAAGTAGGGCCTCAACTTCCTTGAAGCCACAACTAACGCGTATGCCAACTTCTCTATCTTTGGGTATCGGTTCTCTGCATCTACTAACCGTTTACTGACATAGTACACAGATTGCTAGTGATTCTTCTCTCCTTTAACCAAGGCAGCGCTTATGGCATGCTCGGATACTGCCAAGTATAAGTATAGCCTTTCGCCCTTTTCAGGTTTTGCCAACAAGGGTGGCTTTCCTAAGTGTTCCTTTAACTTGATAAAAGCATCCTCACATTCTTCATCCCATGCAAACTTTTTGCTCCCTTTTAGGATGTTGAAGAAGGGGAGGCACTTGTCCGTAGACCTCGAAATGAATCTATTAAGGGCTGCCACCCGTCCCGTTAGACATTGCACCTCCTTCTTGTTCTTGGGTGGGCTCATTTCTATTAGGGCCTTTATCTTATCAGCATTAGCTTCGATGCCTCTGGAGTTGACCATGAAACCTAAGAACTTTCCCGAGGATACACCAAAAGTGCACTTGAGTGGATTCATCTTCATTTGGTACCCCTCGAGTGTGTCAAACATCTCACCTAGGTCTTTGTTGAGTTCTGCGACATTTTTGGTCTTCACCAGCATATCGTCAACGTATACCTCCATGTTCCTCCCTATATGGTTAGCAAACATTTTGTTCACCAATCTTTGATAGGTGGCACTCGCGTTCTTTAATCCGAAATGCATCACTTATAACAGTAGAGTCCTTTATCTGTTATAAATGACGTATGCTCTTCGTCAGCCGGGTTCATAGGTATCTGGTTGTATCCTGAGTAGGCATCCATAAAGCTAAGTAACTCGTGCCCGGCCGTCGCATCCACCAGCTGATCTATCCTTGGAAGTAAAAAACTGTCCTTAGGACAAGCCTTATTGAGGTTTGAGAAGTCAACGCAAGTCCTCCATTTTCCATTAGGTTTTGGGACTAGCACTGAGTTCGATACCCATATAGGGTAGAATGATTCATGGATGAAACCATTGGCCTTCAACTTGTCAACCTCCTCCTTTAAGGCTGCGTACCTCTCTGGGTCAAGCGCTCGTCTTTTCTGCCTAATGGGCCTCGCCTCGGGGACGATATTCAAATGGTGGCACATGATAGCAGGATCTATTCCCACCATGTCTTCGTGACTCCAAGTGAATACATCCAGATTGTCCTTCAAAAACCTTACCAACTTCTCCTTCGCGTCGCTCTGAAGGATTTTTCCCACCTTCAACTTTCATAATGGCTCTTCCATCACCACGATTTCTTCTACCTCCTCCACGGGTTCTGCCCCTGGCTCCTCCATGATTCTGGGGTCTAGTTCCTGTGAGTTTGTGCCGCCATGTACCACCATCGCCATCGGTTCTTGCGGTTTCACAGAAATGCGAAGGGATGTGTTATAACACTCCCTTGCCTCTCTTTGTTCTCCTTTCATACTCGCTACTCCACCGGGAGTTGGGAACTTGACGGTGATGTGATATATTGAGGTTATCATTTTCAATTCTCTTAGGGATGGTCTCCCCAATACCGCATTGAAAGCTGAAGCACAATCTACCACGACGAAGTTTGCCATGTCTGTGGTCTGCCTGGGTTGTTCTCCCATGGTGAGTGCCAATTCGATCACCCCTAAGGGTTTTATTGAGTCCACCGTAAATCCATATAAGTAGGATTGACAAGGTTTCAAGTGTCTGACGCCCAAACCCATCTTCTCCAAGGCAGGGCGATATAAGATATCCACGGAACTTCCATTGTCTACGAGGACCCGATGCACCCACATGTTGGCCAACTGAACTGTCAACACCAAAGGATCATTATGGGGAAAGTGCACCCCTCGTGCATCCTCCTCTGTGAAAGTGATTGATTCATTTTCTCCCTTAAAGCTTTTCGGGGGTCGTTGCTCCAAACTCATGACACATGGTGGTGGACTCCGTCTGGCTTCTCTAGCGTACCTGTCTCGACCCTTCCTGGACTCTCCCCCAAACCCCGGACCTCTGAAGATCATTTTCACTTCTCCTTGTATCTCCGGGGCTCTTCCTTGTGCCTGAGGTAGCACCGGCTTGTCCTCTGATTTCTGTTTTTCCCTTGCGGATGAGCTCTTCAATTTCTTCCTTCAAATGGGTACATTCTGTCGTGGTATGGATGATATCCTTGTGGTACTGACAATATTTGCTAGGGTCCCTCTTGGACCGGTCTTTTCTCATCAGTGGGGGCCTCTTGAAGGGAGCCCAATCCTCATTTGTTAGGTAGATATGCTCTCTGGTGTCCGTCAGGCTTGTATAAAAGGTGTAAGTTGTTTGCCTATGGTCACTTCCGCGTTTGGGCCTTCTCTGTTGATCATCTCTTGGCCATTCATACGCCCTCTTCTTCTTCACCCCATTCGACCCTTCATTGACTGGGGGCTTTACATGGGATTCGTTTTTTCCTGCCTTTAAGTTCGCATGGCCATCCTCCACACGAATGTACTTTTTTTCCCTTTCGTAGAAGTCATCTAGGTCATTGACTTACCTTTTGAGCATATTATCCCACAACTTGCTTCTCGAACGCACTCTGGCTGTGATGGCCATTTTTAACTCCCTGCAGGTCAAGCTCCCTACTTTGGCTGCCTCCATGTTAAACCTATGGATGTAGCTCTTGAGACTCTCGTTTTCTCCCTACTTCACGTTGGCGAGGCTCGTGCACGACATTGTGTAATCACGCATGGCGTGATGCTGTTAGAAAAATTCATCTGAAAACTACTGCCAAGACCTGATGAACCATAGTCGAAGTCTCTTGAACCATTTGTACGCATGTCCTTTCAATGTGACAGCAAAGCAATGGCACCTGGCTCCGCTACTAATCCCCCTTAACTTCATTAGGTCGTTAAATGCGTCCAAATGGTACTTAGGATCTGTGTTTCCTTCTTATGGGGTCATATGAGTCTCCTTGAAGTTGGCTGGGAGCCGGATGGCTTGGATCTCCTTAACAAAGGGCGATTCATGGTCGAACTCGTCCTCAATGGATTGTCCCCCAGACGCGGTGACAATCTTGCTTCGTAGGCTCCTCATTTCGATCTCTAGGTCTTGTCTCCTCTTGTTCAAGGAGTCTCTCAATGTGGACAAGTTAACTTTTCCTTTGTCCTCACGGGATGCCATGGGAGTTGTAGTCCTTTTGTCCGCCCTTTTCTTATTGAGCTCCTCTCGTAAGTCTGGGGGCATTTCTTCGACATGACCTCGACTTTACTACATGGGTCAACATTGTTCCTCTGCTTTTGCCTCTGGGGCTGCTCAGGCGGTCCAGGACGTTCACGCTGCTTCGTCTAGGGGGTATTACTGGTGGAGAGTTGAGTTCTCCTATCGTCCACTAGCATTGTGGTTTCTACCCCCTCTTGCCCTTTCTCTTTTTTCCTAGGCAAAGGTATGCTCGATTTTCCTTGTAATAGGCCATTTAACACCTCTTGCATGTTCTCCAAAGTGGTTTCTAGCCTTTGGTTCTTGCGGTGCAGTTCGCGTATCTCTTCTTCGTAAAATCGAGATTTAGAACTCGAGCTCATGGAGTGGACCCGGGGATGCTTGTCAGGTCTGCGCGTCGATGGGCCCAGATCTTGCCAGCTGGAGTTCGGCACCTACGGTGGCTTCGAGAGTGGGAACTCGCCGGCATCCCTTGCAGGGGCAGTTGCTGACTTTGGACAATTCCCATCAGGCGGGACGGCTGGGGATGAGGCCTCCCTCTCATCTTCATGGACCTCGGGCTCCTTTGGGGCCTCCACATTTCTGGGTGGAGGGGGATTCTTCATGGAGGCCTTCAAATGGTCTCCATCAAGGTAGGCCTCCACTTCCCGTGGCTCTCTTAATTGCTTAGAGCGTCTTGGCATCTCTTTATGCTAAAGTTAATCGAAGAACAGTGACTTGGCACTTATCCTTCCCACAGACAGTGCCAAACTGTTGACGGTAAGAACTCGTCAACGATTTAAGGTTAGAAAACTCAAATTATACTATGAAAGATAGCTAAGAATAAGATGAAATGAACTTGGAAGAGAAGAGAATGCATAACTCTCATGGAGCAAAGATCATATATCCTTTAATTGTCTGTTCATACAGTCAATTTTCCAACCCCTTAACCTGAGGGGTCAAAACCTATTTATTGGTGGGATCTATTGGACCCTAATACAAGTAGGTATAAGGTCAGGGTAGTGGCTCAGGACATAGTGGTGTCTATCCTAACAATGCCAAAGTAGTGGTGCAGGACATCGTACTGTCGACTTTGGCATATGGTCGGGGATGCTCAGGTAGTGCCTCCACTCTCCGTACAAGTTCGCACTGCCACTACTCATCAGACGCGGATGACAGGGCCACGCCTTTGTCCTCTTCATGATCGTACATCCCATATCAGTACATGTACCTTGTACCCAGTCGTCCTCATCAATTCATGTTTGGCGCCTAATGATTATTTGACATACCCGTTTGGTGTTTCCAAGTGTTCCTCGTACACATATCGAGGAGGCTCCATGTAATGCCCCGGATTCCCTATTATGGTTAATGGCTGGATTAGTAGGCCGGGAGGGCCATAATTGTTTAATTATGCCATTAAATGTGTTTATGCATGTTTATGAGAATTATATTATAATATAATGTTAATTGTATGCATGTCGACGATATATGTTGAGACCACATTATGATGTGGGTTTGTTCGAGCTATTCGACATGAGACGATCTTAGAATATTGATTAGCGGTTTAGTCACAACAGGTTTAAGTGTCGGGACTTGGGTTGAGTCTCGGGGTGATTTTGATGATTAGAGCGTTACCGGGAGATAAAGGGTAACAGGTTGTGAATTATTGGTATTTGAGAACATTGAGAATAGCGGGAATTGGAGAGCGTTAATTATGATTAACGAGTTAGGAGGAAAGTACCAAAAATGCCCTTGGGAGTCTTTAAAAACTATTAATTGACCTAGGGGTAAAATGTACATTTCACCCCTAGGATAGATATAACCTTTGATAGCTGAAGAAAGTGGAAAAAACAGAGTATGCAAAAGAGTTCTCCCGTACCTTCTTTTCCTCACCGTTCTTTGTGGTTTTTGAACCAATTTTGAGGATTCAAGCTTAGGAAGCAAGCCTTGGAAGTTTGGGAGGGTGTTCAACCACTGAAGACCATCATAAGCCGAGCTTTGGGTAAGTTTCTAACCATGGTTTTCTTTGGTTTGCCCTGTTCTGGTTTTATTTTGCAGCTGAGATTTCTAGGGTGAATTCATGGTTTTGTTGGGAGTTTTGGCTAGGGTTCCCATGCTTGTGATGTTTGGGGTGTGTTAGAATGGTTTTTGGGATCATTTGGCATCAAGAATAGGATTTGGAAGTTTGGAAATCGAGTTAGAATCGAAGGAGTTGAAGAAGGTCGGTTCAGGGGAGATTGGGTCTGGAGGTAGCGCTACAGCGCCCACCTTAGGGCGCTATAGCGCTCCTCAGGAGGCTTTCTGGCACTTGGGCGGTTCTGAGTATAGCACTGTGGCGCTAGGGGTTGAGCGCTGTAGCGCTACCCTGTTCCTTCTAAGTCCCGTTTTGAGTGTTTTTAAGGGTTTTTGACTTGGGGTTTCAATCCTTAAGGCCCGAGATCGAATCTACTCACCGTGTGGGCATGTTTCAAGGTCCCGAGGTTGGTGCTTAGGTTAAGACCCTATTATTATGGATTCTCATTAATGGAGGTTATAATTGGTTGTGATTAGGTAACCGCTAAGGAACTAAAAGATCGATCGTTCTCAGGGGTCGTCTTTATCATACTTCTCACTCGAACCAGAGGTAAGAAAACAGTGTATGAATACAGTTGCACCCTGTACAAGTATATGACATGCATGGTTTGATATTGAGGCATGTTGATTGATATATGTGGACATGGATTTCATATTAAGTGCTAGTGAACGCTGATTACCTGTTTGAGACACTGACTAGTCAGGGACCGACTCTAAAGCCGATGATCACGCATTGAATGGCTCTATGGCATTAATGCGGGACCGACCCTAAGGTCGAAGAACTTATAAGCGCTTGCCTGGTCTACGAATAGATGACTATAGCCAAGGTATATGACCTCGGTGACCATTTGTCACATGGCTAGGGGACGTTGTCCATAGTTTCGACTCTAGGGTCGAGAGGAAGGTTATGTTGGTGACTAATCACCATGCACCTGTCCTGATCAAACTTATGAAAGAACTTCTTATCAGTTAAGCCCTGGTGACCCTATCGTCACATGGCTAGAGGGAACGATGCTCACTATTGTGACTTTTGGCTATTGTCACCTATTCGCTTGGACTAATAGTCCTGAATGGTTATTATGACTGTTGTTGATATTATGTCATGTCTTATTGTGTTTTCTTGCTGGGCCTTGGCTCATGGGTGCTTTGTGGTGCAGGTAAAGGGAAAGAGAAGCTCACCCAACCCTGAGTGGAGAGCTTGGGCGATGTTGTGTACATATAGAGCCGCTTGACCGCCACGGTCAAGGAGTTCTCAGAGGGACTAGGGGTTTACCCTATTTTTGCCACTTAGGCCGGCGGGGATTGTAAATTTGGAACTGTGGCGACTCTTTTGTATTACGAACTACTTGTAAACATTTTGAAAGGCTCATGAGCAGTTTGTTTACTTAATGAAATGTACCCTTTCCTTTTTACTGGTTTTTCACCTTAACCTGATATTAACACTTAGATCATGTTTTTAACCAAAGGACTCGGGTAGCGGGTCAAATTTCCGGTTCACTGTTCACCGTAACTGTTCTGGGGTAACCAGGGCGTTACAACTTGGTATCCCAAATGGTCACCGGGGTCATATACCTTGGCTATAATCATCTGGTCGTAGACCAGGCAAGCGCTTATAAGTTCTTCGACCTTAGGGTCGGTCCCGCATTAATGCCATAGAGCCATTCAATGCGTGATCATCGGCTTTAGAGTCGGTCCCTGACTAGTCAGTGTCTCAAACAGGTAATCATCGTTCACTAGCACTTAATATGCAATCCATGTCCACATATATCAATCAACATGCCTCAATATCAAACCATGCATGTCATATACCTGTTTGTGCTGTGCATGGACCCCGTATTCCTATGATTTTTGCATTAAGGGCTAGGGATTTGTTGCAAGGGGGTTGCATTGGATTCTTAACCAGTGTAATTCGAATTTTTTGATAAATTCTAGATAATTAATTGTGCTATTTTTGCAAATTAAATAAATTGTGGTATTTTTGCATAAATTCTCCAATTATAACATGCATGTGTTGCACTATATGTGGTATTTTTGTAATTGGGCTTAGATGCATATAGTGGCACATATGTTTGTTAGATGTATAGATTTTGCCAAATAAAATATTCATAAAATGATAGGTTTTATTTGGGCCAATTAGAAAATGTAAACTTTAAATTCCTCTCTTGTAGGTGATTCCACTTATGAAAACCTAATTTCTTTGCATGACCATAGTGAGCCTAATCAATTAATAACAATTAATAATACGAAGGTTTAAATTCCTATCTTTTGGACCTTGTATGGAAGATTGAGGACCTTTGTAGTGGGAACGACATACTGGACACAACCCTCCTCCATACAAGCCCAATTGTTAAGACCCATTTACCTGAGTTGGACTTACTTGTATAGGTTCATTATATTAGTTAAACCTAAATATTGATTAGCAACAAATTAATAAATTTTTTTTCAATGTGACACTTTAGAATTAATAGGAAATTATAGGACTTTGGTTTTAAAAATTCTATTTTTTTCAATTTTTTTTTTGTAAACCAAAGTCATTAATTTTCTAAAAATATATAATAAAAATACTATTTTTAATGAGCTTATTTTAAGAATTATATTGGATCTCCACCATTGGTTTAACAAAGTCAATAGCTTAATGGGGCCTCGAGACGCTTTGATTCGTCCCCCTATGGAAGGTATTCATTAGTTATTTTGACAAGGTTAAATTTCGAAAGATAGATAATTATATGTCAAATTCCACTAGACTCACCCCTACGGTGACTACTAGGACTAAATCTATTGTTATCGAAACCGTGGGTCTAGCTCATAAAATAAGAGATTTTGTTTTCTTATTTTGATCGAATAGTAGGTTGTTAGTAATGGTGTCCATTATTAAATATGTTTACAACTTTATTTAACTAGTGATATTTTTTACTCTCGCCAACCGGGACAAGGATATCATAGATTAGTTAAAAACCTAAAGAAATAGAGATATGATTATTTTGGTATTTTTTTCTCATATCTTACATATTTTTTTATATATGTTGTGCTATTTCTTGAAATTTGTGTGAATAGAAGTTTTATTGAGCAAAAGTGATTGATTTCAGTTTTATTGATAATTTGTAGTTTTAAGTTAAGTACTGGTTGTGCCTACTCCCATCCTTTCTCAACTTTCGATGGAGAAACTCACTGGAGAAAACTTCCTTAATTGGAAAAAGAATATCATCATAGAGTTGATTGGTGACAACTCCGAGTTCGTCATGATTGAGGAATCCCCAGAACGAGCACCGTGTCCACACATTCATGATGGCACCGTGTCCACACATTCATGATGGCACCGTCAATGCTCATGATGGCACCATAAATGCTTGGATAGTACCATCTTTGCACGTACATGATGACACCGTGAATGCTCGAATGACATCGTGTCTGCACGTTCGTGATCAACTCAACTATGGTCTGACGCAACTCATGAACGATCATCAAAATTTCAAGTCTATCATGGATGGACCTAGTAAAAGAGGAGAAAATAAGACTACTGTTGTTGTTGCTGATCTAGCTAAGATTGAAGCTAACCTAACTTCGTCTTCGAAAGCTAGAAACAAGAGGAAAGGTGGACAAAACAACAACCCCAAGCTTGCAAAGGCTGCAAAGACGAGTGCACAACCAAATGCACAGACGCCTAAGGGGATAAACAAGAAAAACATAAAAGGTAATTATTATAGTTCATTTATCTTAGAAACATGTGTTTTAGAGAATGATAAATCCGTTTAGATTGTTGATTCTAGATCTACCAACCATGTTTGCAACTCTTTACAACTTCTTGAATCATGGGAGGAAGTGGACGAAGGCGGCTTAAAGCTTAGAGTTGGGAACAGAGCATTCGTTGCGGTCCAAACTAGAGGAAGATCTCTTCTGAAGTTCGGAAATAAATACTTAATTTTAAAAGATGTATTTTTTATTCCAGATTTTAGCAGAAATTTAATTTCAGTTTCCATGTTGCAATTATAACAATTTGTTATGACTTTCACAAGTTCTAATATATCTATTTCTTTCAATGGATCACAATTGTGTATTGCATGTTTGGAAAACGGGCTTTATATTTTGCGACCTAACGAACCCCTTGCTCTTAACAATGATTTATTCAAAGTAGCTAAACCTAGGACCAATAAACGTCAAAAGACCTATAACGATAATATGACGTATTTATGGCACTTGAGACTAGGTCACATTGGCTATGAAAGGATTCAAAGACTTACAAAATGATGGGCCTTTGAGGGAACCCACCTTACGTGAATTACCTGTCTGTGAATCTTGTCTAGAAGGCCAACTGACCAAGCGTCCATTCTCTGCAAAGGGTGATAGGGCCAAAGAACCACTTGGACTTGTGCATTCAAATGTTTGTGTACCTTTGAATGTACAAACCAGGGGTGGTTTTGAGTATTTCATCACTTTCATTGACGATTACACTAGATACTCATGTTTTTACTTAATGCATAGGAAATCAGAAACATTTTCAAAGTTTCAGGAATTCCTAGCGATGACTCAGAACCAATTAGATAAAATGTTAAAGATCTTGCGATCTGATAGAGGTGGAGAATATTTGGATATGCAGTTCCAAGATCATTTAACTAAACTTGGGATTTTATTACAACTTACTGCCCTAGGTACTCTGCAAAAAAATGGTGTAGCGGAACGCTGGAACAGAACTTTATTGGAAATGGTTAGATGCATGCTTAGTTACTCAACTCTACCAACTTCGTTTTGGGGACATGCAATTAAAACCACAAAAGACATGCTCAATGTCGTGCCGTCTAAATCAATCCCCAAAACACCTTTAGAATGCTTGAATGGTCGCGAACCTAGTTTACGCCATTATAGAATTTGGGGGTGTCCCGCCCACGTCTTGAGGAAAAAGGAAGGAATGCTAGAACCGGGAACTGAAGTTTGCATGTTTGTTGGCTATCCTAAAGGTACTCGGGGTGGACTTTTCTATAGTCATTCAGAAAAGAAAGTGTTTACTTCTACAAATGCTACTTTTCTGGAAAATGACTATGTCCAAAACTTCAAACCACACAGCAATGTATTTTTAGAGGAGATGGTTAAAGAATTGAATCCAACCAATGTTCCATCATCATCAACGTGAGTTGATGATGAAATTCCCACTCTTCATGTCCAACCGACGCAAGTCAATTTAAATGAAGACAATACCACTGTTCCTGAGCAAACAGTCACGGAGCCTCGTCGTAGTGGGAGGGTTTCTAGGAACCCAATTCGCTATGGTTCGAGAAGTAGTTGTCACCAGCGGGGCACCCCCACGCCTTGGTTTCTCATGACATGTGAAGTTTGGAGTGTAACGCCCTGGTTACCCCAGAACAGTTACGGTGAACAGTGAACCGGAAATTTGACCCGCTACCCGAGTCCTTTGGTTAAAAACATGTTCTAAGTGTTAATATCAGGTTAAGGTGAAAAACCAGTAAAAAGGAAATGGTACATTTCATTAAGGAAACAAACTGCCCATGAGCCTTTCAAAATGTTTACAAGTAGTTCGTAATACAAAAGAGTCGCTACAGTTCCAAATTAACAATCCCCACCGACCTAAGCGGCAAAATTAGGGTAAACCCCTAGTCCCTCTGAGAACTCCTTGACCGTGGCGGTCAAGCGGCCCTGTATGTACACAACATCACCCAAGCTCTCCACTCAGGGTTGGGTGAGCTTCTCTTTCCCTTTACCTGCACCACAAAGCACCCATGAGCCAAGGCCCAGCAAGAAAACACAATAAGACATGACATAATATCAACAACAGTCATAATAACCATTCAGGACTATTAGTCCAAGCGAATAGGTTACAATAGCCAAAAGTCACAATAGTGAGCATCGTTCCCTCTAGCCATGTGACGATAGGGTCACCAGGGCTTAACTGATAAGAAGTTCTTTCATAAGTTTGATCAGGACAGGTGCATGGTGATTAGTCACCAACATAACCTTCCTCTCGACCCTAGAGTCGAAACTATGGACAACGTCCCCTAGCCATGTGACAAACGGTCACCAGGGTCATATACCTTGGCTATAGTCATCTGGTCGTAGACCAGGCAAGCGCTTATAAGTTCTTCGACCTTAGGGTCGGTCTCGCATTAATGCCATAGAACCATTCAATGCGTGATCATCGGCTTTAGAGTCGGTCCCTGACTAGTCAGTGTCTCAAACAGGTAATCAGCGTTCACTAGCACTTAATATGCAATCCATGTCCACATATATCAATCAACATGCCTCAATATCAAACTATGCATGTCATATACCTGTACAGGGTGCAACTGTATTCATACACTGTTTTCTTACCTCTGATTCGAGTGAGAAGTATGATAAAGACGACCCCTGAGAACGATCGATCTTTTAGTTCCTTAGCGGTTACCTAATCACAACCAATTATAACCTCCATTAATGAGAATCCATAATAATAGGGTCTTAACCTAAGCACCACCCTCGGGACCTCGAAACATGCCCACACAGTGAGTAGATTCGATCCCGGGCCTTAAGGATTGAAACCCCAAGTCAAAAACCCTTAAAAACACTCAAAACGGGACTTAGAAGGAACAGGGTAGCGCTACAGCGCTTAACCCCTAGCGCCACAGCGCTATACTCAGAACCGCCCAAGTGCCAGAAAGCCTCCTGAGGAGCGCTATAGCGCCCTAAGGTGGGCGCTGTAGCGCTACCTCCAGACCCAATCTCCCCTAAACCAACCTTCTTCAACTCCTTCGATTCTAACTCGATTTCCAAACTTCCAAATCCTATTCTTGATGCCAAATGATCCCAAAAACCATTCTAACACACCCCAAACATCACAAGCATGGGAACCCTAGCCAAAACTCCCAACAAAACCATGAATTCACCCTAGAAATCTCAGCTGCAAAATAAAACCAGAACAGGGCAAACCAAAGAAAACCATGGTTAGAAACTTACCCAAAGCTCGGCTTATGATGGTCTTCAATGGTGGAACTCCCTCCCAAACTTCCAAGGCTTGCTTCCTAAGCTTGAATCCTCAAAATTGGTTCAAAAACCACAAAGAACGGTGAGGAAAAGAAGGTACGGGAGAATTCTTTTGCATACTCTGTTTTTTCCACTTTCTTCAGCTGTCAAAGGTTATATCTATCCTAGGGGTGAAATGTCCATTTTACCCCTAGGTCAATTAATAGTTTCTAAAGACTCCCAAGGGCATTTTTGGTACTTTCCTCCTAACTCGTTAATCATAATTAACGCTCTCCAATTCTCGCTATTCTCAATGTTCTCAAATACCAATAATTCACAACCCGTTACCCTTTATCTCCCGGTAATGCTCTAATCATCAAAATCACCCCGAGACTCAACCCAAGTCCCGACACTTAAACCTGTTGTGACTAAACCACTAATCAATATTCTAAGATCGTCTCATGTCGAATAGCTCGAACAAACCCACATCATAATGTGGTCTCAACATATATCGTCGAGATGCATACAATTAACATTATATTATAATATAATTCTCATAAACATGCATAAACACATTTAATGGCATAATTAAACAATTATGGCCCTCCCGGCCTACTAATCCAGCCATTAACCATAATAGGGAATCCAGGGCATTACAACTATCCCCTCCTTACAGAAATTTCGTCCTCGAAATTTACCTGAACAGCTCGGGACACTGACTCCGCATATCAGACTCCAGCTCCCAGGTCGCCTCCTCGACCTTGCTATTCCTCCACAACACCTTAACCAAAGGTATTGTCTTGTTTCTGAGGACTTTATCCTTCTGATCAAGTATTTGAACAGGCTGCTCCTCAAAGGAGAGATCTGGCTCAAGTTCCAGATCCTCATAACTCAAAACATGACTCTCATCAGATACATACCTCCGAAGAGCGGAAACATGAAATACATTATGCACGGCCGACAACGCCGGAGGCAAAGCTAGCCTGTAAGCCACTTGACCAATCCTCTCCAGGATCTCAAATGGACCTACAAACCTGGGACTCAGCTTGCCTTTCTTCCCAAACCTTCTCACCCCTTTCCATGGCGAGACTCTGAGGAAGACATAGTCTCCTACCTGGAACTCCACGTTCCTGCGTTTGGGATCTGCATAGCTCTTCTGTCTACTTTGAGAAGTAAGCATCCGAGCTCTAATCTTGTCAATAGCCTCATTGGTCCTCTGAACTGCTTCAGGACCTAAGTATCTATGCACGACCTAAGTATATAGTGCAACACATGCATGTTATAATTGGAGAATTTATGCAAAAATACCACAATTTATTTAATTTGCAAAAATAGCACAATTAATTATCTAGAATTTATCAAAAAATTTGAATTAATTAAATTTTTACAAAAATAAGTCAATTTAAATGAAATTTATCAACAAATAACAATAGTTAATTTAAATTTCATTTATCAACAATCAACTTGGTTTAGGTTAATTTGAAAAAAATATTAATTTAATTTAAATAGGATTTTATCAACAATTAACCAAAGTTAATATAAATCTCATTTATTAAAAAAAATATTTTATTAATTGGATGAAAATAAATGATGTTTTTCAAAATTTAACCAATTTTAAATTTTAAAATCAATATCTTAACTGTTTTTCAAAAATATATTGTGTTGTTACAACAATAAGCTAATATTTTAACCATTTAAAAAAAATATATTAATAGGTACAACAACCCTAAAATATCTTAAAACAATTAAACAAATTAAAATATTCATGAAAATATATAACTAACAAATTTCAAATAATTTAAATATTAAAAACTATAGAATAAACAAATATTTATATTTTCAAATAAAGATTTAATAAAAATATCAAGTATTTAATAGAAAATATCTGAAATATCTGATATCTTAATTCTAATACTTTAATATATTAAAAGATTTAAAATTAAGTTGTTAGTCTATTTTTAAATTTGAATTTGAATATTTGTAGATAATATCTAATTATTTAAATCTCAACCAACAAAAATATCTTATTTTAAAAAACACTTTCAAATACAAAAACAAATCTGATATTTTTGGCTTTGATTATAAATAATTAATTTTCACAATTTAATTTCTTTAATTTAAAAAAAAAATTCAGATGAACAATACCATGCGCTGATGCGCGCGCGGGGGTGCGCAGTTGGGCAGCCAAGCCAAAATTTTCAGGAAATTTTGTTTTGTGAAATTTTTCAAACCAAAAACATTTTCTAATTATTTTTTACCATGTTTTACACAAAATAAAGCATATATAAAAATTAATGTCATAGAAAACATAACAAAACAACCTAAAAATTGCTAATAATTACATAAAATCAATATGCTTCATAAAAACATGAAAATTCATTCAATTATTCAAACACAACAAATAATTCAATTTTTAACATGTTCAATCATGAAAATAAAGATTATGAAAGGTTCTAAGGCCAGTTGTTGGGAAACTTATATAGAATCTTTATTTATTTTCATGTAGATATAATATTAAACAAGTTAATATGAGACAACCTAGAACATGTTTCTAAAATTAAATTCAAAGAGAAATAATGATAAGAATACTTGCATGATACGCAGTGGAATGAATGGTCATTCCTTCAGTTTCTTTAACCCTTGTATCCTTTCTGCCGCAGTGTATTACCAAGAAACTGAACCGATCTTCAATTTTCTTCACAATCTTCCAAAGTATCCTTGGAATCACCTAGACTAGAGTGGGAAATTCTCAACACATGAGATAGATAAAGAGAGAAGAAGAGAAAAGAACAATAAGACTTAGAAAATGACTTATGTTTAGAGAGAATCTAAAACCTATCACAAAACTTGTGTTTCAGATATCTGAACTTGTTTTTTTCAACTCTCTCTTAGCATTCCTTTTATAGACTCAATTAGATCATTTATTTAATTAAAAAAACAATAAAATAATAGTCAATTAACAACCCTAGGTTGAAATTATCATGGGCTTTAGGCCCGTGAAATTTCTCATTTGATTATAAGCCCATTGAACTTAAAATAATTATTTAAATCCTTTATCAAATTAATTATTTATAATTTGAATCTTGATTTAAACTTATTTATTAATTTAGATACCAATTTATCTTAATTAATAAATCTTCCATAATTTTTTTTCTTCTCAAAATTACATATGTAACGCCCTGGGTAACCAAGGTCATTACACTGTGTTTAAAATCGTGCAAGACTTGCTAATTAAGTCATTTAAATAAAAATATGAATCTAAAGTCTTGAACAGGTTAGGATTAAAAGATTTTGGTTATAAACTGATCATTTTCATTAAAATGAAAGTCTAGTACATGGGATCCCAAAACAGGGTTTAGAGGACACATTTACAAAATTTCCAAAAGGTATAAATAAACAAGGCCACTCTAATGACAAAATACACATTTTAGGTTTCCGTCCCTGTACAATCCCTTGACCATGGCGGCCGAACAGCTGACAATGTATACCTCGCCCCTAGAGCTCTCCAACCCATGGTTCAACCATCTTACCATTGCCTTTGCCTGCACCACGTAGCACCCATTGCCTTGGGAAGTGAGTGTAGTGTACCAAAAAAAAAATTAGTTATTAAATTTTTTGTGTTTTATTTTATTTAAGTGTTAAGTGCGGTGAATTTTTATTTAAATGTTTGTTTATTTTATTTTATTGTTTGTTTGCTTTATTTAATTGTTTGTTATTTTATTTAATTGTTAGAATTGTTGATAGAATTTTTGTGAAATTATTTGTTAAATGATATTTTTTTTTTTAATTTTAAAATGTGATTATTTGAGTTTTGGTTGTATACACTAAGGTGTATGGTAGGTAGTAGTGCACCTGTAACATCCTGGATAGCCAGGACTGCTACACTGTGTACTTATAAAGGTGCAGGACTTGCTAATCAAGTCATTTAGTCAAAACGTGTCACTAAACCATAAATGTGCTAAGGATAAAATGGTTTTGGTCTCAAAAGATACATTTCATATACTTCAACAAATTTACATATGGGATCCCAAAAAGGAACAGTGTTTAAAGGTTAGTTAACAAAATTTCCAAAATACAGACTACCATCAGCCACTCTAAGGAAAAACAGACATTTATATCTTTTCTGTTCCTGTTATCCTCTCAACCGTGGCGGTTGAGCAGCTGGTCATGTACATTCTGCTCGCAGAGCTCTCTAAGTCAGGGCTGATCAAGTTTGCCCTTGCCTTTACCTGCACCACGTAGTACCCGTGAGCCAAGGCCCAGCAAGAAAACATATTACACATCTCAACATTCATATCAAGAGAACAATTCATCAAGCATGATTAACCACTTAACACTCCACGCTAATCACATAACATGTAATCAGAATCCAAGATGCAACCAATCATTAATAACAGTCAAATCACATAATAACTAGGGCCGACAACTTAGGCCGCACCCTCTGTTTACCCCACTGACTCCGACTCGCTTAAACCGAGCTCAATGCATAATAAGCTGTCCTCGGCTACCAGTGGCCGAGCCACGCCCTGTGCGCAAGTGTAACCTTTGGCACTCTTAGGCCATTGGTTTACTATTTACATGGCATAATACCATCCTTTTCAATGCATACATATTAGGGAACCCTTAGTCCCATTACAAATACACAATCAGGTGCAATTTTCTTTCCTTTGGCTTCCAAGTGAACTAGTTACGAGTGATGCTCCTTGAGCGCGATCCGATCCCCAAGCCCTAGATTAGCACCTAGTCACAACCAAGATAAAGGATACCATCAACAATCTTAAATGAGCTTCTAGACAAATTTCTAGTCTCCGGAACATTGAACTTCGCCAAACATAGTAAAAGATTCAATCCCGAGCACCCTAGGTTAAATTCCCAAGCCTAGAATCTCAAAATCCCAAAATCCCTTAAGGGTCGCGGCATTAGCCACCCATGCCGCGGCATGGCCCCAACCAGAGGCCTCCCAATGCCCAAAAACAGGTATGGGCCGCGGCCCTACTTAGACCATGTCACAGCCCGCCCTCCTTCCTCAGCACACATCAGCTTCGAAAGGCCGCGGCTCACCAAGAACTATGCCGCGGCCCGACCCCTTCGAACTCAGAAAAACCTCCATTTTTAACTCTCAAACCTCATGAAAACTCACTCAAAACTACCCCAATTCCAACACTCAATTCCAAAAACTTCCCACAAGATTCCAACAACACAACCCAGCTGAAACCTAGGCTAGAACCCATCAAAAACCCATTTCAATTACTGAAACTTTCTAACTTAAGAACACAAAACCCAGCCATGAAAACACTATAACTCAGCCATTAAACCTTAGATTAGAGCTTGCCTTAACTGCAGAACCAATCCTCCAAGAGCTTTCTGGGCTAACTTCCAAGGTTCTAGCCTCAATTTAATCTTCAAATCCAAAACCCAAAAACCACTTAGAACACAACCAAAATCACAGAATTTCAATAATAGAAAATGAGAATCAATCTTTACCTTAGACCTAGTTGAATTCCTTTGCTAAAATTGAGCTAATCCCTCAAGACCTAAGCCTAAATCACAGAGCTTTCAGCTGAGTTCCTTTAGATTCCAAGAGTTTCCTTTGAGAGATAAAGGGAGAAAGAAGAAAGAGTCAGTTTATTATGTTCTACTGTTTTATGTAGCTCCTTAAGTCTATCCTTAGGCAATTAAGCTAATCCCAAAGCTCGGGGTACCGGAAACGCCCCTTAGGGCAAAATGGTAAAATTCCCCAATATTCCCACCTAAACTTCCTAACCTCAAATGTATCTCCAATTATTTATTTTCATAACTCGATAATCTAAATAACCACTCGATACCTAAAACATCCCTTGACTTGTCCAAAGTCAAACATTAAGCCCCGTTGTGACTTTCCCGCTATCTAGCTCCCTAAGATCACCTCAAGTTGCCTGCTGCAGATTTACCCACATAATAATGTGGTTCTCAATAGTATAACATGTAATCACATTTATATTCATATAATCATACAAGCATGCTTATCATGTAATCATGCATTAAATCAATAAATTCACACATAAACCAATTATGCCCTCCCGACACACTAATCAAGGCCCTTAAGCTATATTAGTGATTTTGGGTCGTTACAACTATACCCTCCTACTGAGAATTTCGTCCTCAAAATTTACCTGAATAGCTCAGGATACTGATCCCGCATCACTGTCTCTAACTCCCAGGTCGCTTCCTCGACCTTGCTATTTCTCCACAACACTTTCACTAACGAAATTATCTTATTCTGTAAGACTTTGTCCTTCCAATCCAAAATCTGAACTGGTCGCTCTTCATAGGACAAGTCTGTATGTAACTCTAAGTCCTCATACTTTAGCACATGTGTCGTATCTGAAACATACTTCCGCAACATGGAGACATGGAACACATCATGAACTCCTGACAGCGACGGTGGCAAGGCCAACCTATAAGCCACCTGTCCCATTCTTTCTAGAATCTCGAAAGGTCCAAAAAACTGAGGGCTCAGCTTGCCCTTTACCCCAAATCTCCTCACCCCTCTCAGTGGTGAAACTCGCAGAAACACGTGGTCCCCAACCTGGAACTCCACGTCCCTACGCTTAGGATCAGCGTAGCTTTTCTGTCTACTCTGCGAAGCAAGCATTCTGGCTCATATCTTCTCAATAGCCTCATTGGTCTTCTGAACCATGTCTGGCCCCAAATACCTTCTCTCACCCATCTCATCACAATGAACGGGTGATCTGCACTTTCTTCCATATAACATCTTGTAAGGAGCCACTCCAATCGTATACTAATAACTGTTATTATATGAACATTCGATCAACGGAAGATACTTACTCCAAGATTCCTCGAAGTCAATCACACACGCCCTAAGCATGTCCTCCAATACTTGAATCGTCCTCTTAGACTGTCCATCAGTCTGAGGATGAAAAGCTGTGCTAAACTTCAACTGAGTCCCCATGGATCTCTACAGAGCTCCCCAAAACTTGGAGGTAAAGATAGGGTCTCGATCAGATACAATAGACTTTGGAACCCCATGGAGACGAACTATCTCCCTCACATACAACTCTGCATACTGTTCCATTGAGTACGTCGACTTCACTGGCAGAAAATGAGCTGACTTGGTGTCCACTATCACCCACACTGAGTCACAAAGTCCCACTGTCCTGGGTAGTCCTCCCACAAAATCCATCGTAATGTCCTCCCACTTCCACTTTGGGATACCCAAAGGCTGAAGTAATCCCGCAGGTCGCTGATGCTCAGCCTTTACCTGCTGACATGTCAAACATCTAGCCACATACTCTACCACATCCTTCTTCATCCCGGGCCACCAATATAATGTCCGTAGATCCTGATACATCTTTGTGGTACCCGGATGAAGCGAGTATGGCGTAGTGTGAGACTCATCTAGTATCTCTCGTTTGATCCTCTCATCTACTGGAACGCAAATTCGTCCCTGATATCGAAGCAAACCAGTCTCAGAAATAGAATAGTCCTTAGCTGTCCCTGCTAAGACATGCTGTCTAACCTCCTGCTACTGCGCGTCCACCAACTGACCCTCCTTGACCCGCTCTAACAGGGTCGACTGGAAGGTAATATTAGCTAACTGGCCTACCACTAGTTCTTTCATTGCTCTGGCCATCTCATCTGCTAATTCTCTCGAGATCTGGGTGGAACTATACAACTGTCCTGGGCCCCTTTGGCTCAACGCATCTGCCACCACATTGGCCTTCCCAGGGTGGTAAAGGATATCACAATCATAATCCTTAACCAGCTCCAACCAATGCCTCTGCCTCATGTTCAGATCCTTCTGAGTAGAGAAATACTTCAAGCTTTTATGGTCAGTGTATATCTCGCACTTCTCCCCATACAAGTAATGACGCCACACCTTCAGTGCGAATACCACTGCCGCTAGTTCCAAATCATGAGTAGGATACCACTGCTCATACTCCTTCAGCTGTCGCGATGCGTAAGTTATAACCTTCTCATTCTGCATCAACACACAGCCTAAACCCATCCTCGATGCATCACAATAGACTACAAACTATCCTTCCTCCGAAGGAAGACTGAGCACAGGTGCAGAAATAAGTCGTCGCTTCAACTCTTGAAAACTGTTCTCACACTTCTCTGACCAAACAAACTTATGATTCTTCCTCATCAATTCTATCATTGGTGAAGAAATCTTTGAGAACCCCTCTACGAACCGTCTGTAATAACCTGCCAACCCAAGGAAACTCTGCACCTCCGAGGCGTTCCTTAGCCTTGGCCAATCTCTTACTGCTTCTACCTTGGACGGATCCACCTTAATCCCTTCTGCTCCAACTATATGCCCAAGAAAAGTCACCTCTGGCAACCAAAACTCACACTTCTTAAACTTGGCGTATAGCTGATGCTCCCTTAACCTCTGTAAAACCTGTCGAAGATGTTGCTCATGCTCTGCCTCTGAACTGGAGTAAACCAAGATGTCGTTGATGAAGACAATGATGAACTGATCCAAGAAGTCCCTGAACACCCTGTTCATCAGATCCATAAAAGCTGCCGGGGCATTGGTCAAACCAAAAGACATGACCAAAAACTCATAGTGCCCATACCGTGTTGGAAAGGCCGTCTTTGGTATGTCTTCATCTTTGATCCTCAGCTGGTGATAACCAGATCGAAGATCAATCTTTGAGAACACCATCTTTCCCTGCAGCTGATCGAACAAGTCATCAGTCCTTGGTAGAGGGTACTTATTCTTGATAGTCAAGTTGTTCAATTCTCTATAGTCTATACACATCCTCAGAGCCCCGTCCTTCTTCTTAACAAACAACACTGGAGCGCCCCATGGAGAATAACTAGGCCTGATGAATCCCAAATCCAGAAGTTCTTGCAACTGTATCTTCAATTCCTTCAACTTTGCTGGTGCCATTCTATATGGTGCCCGTGATACTGGTTTTGTCCCTGGTGCTAACTGAATCTCCCTGCGCGGCGGCAGCCCTAGTAGATCCTCAAGAAATACGTCTAAGAACTCACACACCAATCTGGTCTCTCCCGGCCCTGCTGGCATAACCCTGGTAGTATCCACCACACTAGCCAGAAAACCTATACATCCACCCTGTAACAAGTCTCTGGCTCTCAATGCTGAAATCATGGGTACGCGGGGTCCAGACAACGCACCCACAAAGACAAAAGGATCCTCGCCCTCACGCTCACAAATCACCATCTTCTTCCTGCAGTCAATAGTAGCTCCATACCTGACCAACCAATCCATCCCTTAGATCATATCAAAATCCTCCATATCTAACTCGATCAGGTCCACAGAAAGTTCTCTACTATCAACCATCACTGGCAGTGCCCTAATCCATCTCCTAGAAACTACCAGTTCCCATGTAGGCAATAAAGTCCCAAACCCAACAATCCGATATTCACTAGTTCTACATAATCTATCAATCACTTTACTAGAAACAAAAGAGTGTGTAGCACCAAAATCAATCAATACAGTAAAAGGAGAGCCAGCGCTAGAAAGCTGACTTGTCACTACCGAGGGACTAGCCTCGGCCTCTGCCTGAGTTAAGGTGAATACTCGAGCTGGAGTCAAGCTATCCACTCTTCCTGCTTCACTTTCTTCACTGTTGGGCAGTTTTTCCTGAGATGCCCCACTGTTCCGCACACAAAACAAGCCTTGGCCACACTCGCCCAGATGGCATCTTCTACACCTCGGGCACTCCGGATAGGTCCGCCATGCCTCTCTGCCACCCTGACGGCCACCCTGTCCACCCCGACCCCTCCTATCAGGACCAGCAGTAGTCGAAGTGTCAGGAGTCTTTCTCTTGAAGTCACTGGGGCCTCCGCTCCTACCTGCCCCTGAATAAAGAGGCACCACTCTGCGGCAATTCGCATCTCACCACACTTTCTTTCCAAATCTTGTTCTCCGCTTCCTCAGCGGTAAGAGCCTTCTCAACAGCCTGGGCATAAGTTGTTCCTCCAGGTACTGATGTAATCCTAACATCCCGGGCTATCATAGCATTAAGCCCCCTGATAAATCTATCTTGCCTAGCAGCATCAGTAGGCACAAGATCTGGTGCAAATTTCGCAAGTCTGTCAAATTTTATGGCATATTCAGTAACGGTCATATTGCCCTGCACCAAACCCACAAACTCATTAACTTTTGCTGCCCTGACGGCAACATTGTAGTATTTCAGACTGAACAAGTCTCTGAAACCTTCCCAACTCAAAGCAGAAACATCCCTGGTCTGCGATGCCACTTCCCACCAGATGCGGGCATCCTCTCTCAACATATAAGTGGCACAAGCCACTCTATCATGCCCTCTACTCTCACGAAATCCAAAATTGTAGTAATCATGGTTAGCCATTGCTCGGCTTTCAATGGATCCGGTCCACCCTCAAAGATTGGGGGTTGCTGCTTCCTGAACCGCTCATACAACGACTCCCATCTGTTTCCAACCTCTTCTGACTGCACAACTTGTACCACTGCAGGTGGTACAATAGGGGCATCACTCCCTGATGGAGCCTTCTATCGCAAAATATGGATCTGCTCATCTTGGCTCTGCAACCGAGCCTGCATATCGGCCATAAGTTGCTGTCAGTTCTCAGGGACCGGTGGAGGAATCTGGCCCTGGTCATCACCCCCGGTCCCAGACCTAGTGCCGGCTAGTCGCGTAGATTTTCTTGGATGCATAACTATCCAAGTCAATCTGCAATCATCGTCTCGGCAATCAGACCATGATGACAGGGTAAAAGCTTCTCCAAAATCCACCAATGGAACATAACCACACATAAACAATCAACATATAGGCATTTATCCACATGCACCGGCTGCTAATAAGCATGCCCCAATCTCATCACATAATAGCTATGAAACAAGCATTCATCCATACACAATACGCAGTTAATCATCCAAATATTCATGTACATGCATGGCGATGCTAATAAACATGCCTCAATATTCTCACACAACAGTCAAGGGCCAGGCCTTATCAGTATCTCATGTTCCTTATTAATCCAACAGATAACAACAATCATAGTTCATTCCAGGCATATAAGCATATAAGCTTATATACACATTACCAAACCCTGAATCGAGCTTGTCTCTAGCAGCGAATGTACATGTCCAGCCGGTCTTCAGAAACCCTTAAACCTAGGACGCTCTGATACCAAGTTGTAACATCCTGGATAGACAGGATCGCTACATTGTGTACTTATAAAGGTTCAGGACATGCTAATCAAGTCATTTAGTCAAAACGTGTCACTAAACCATAAATGTGCTAAGTATAAAATGGTTTTGGTCTCAAAAGATACATTTCATATACTTAAACAAATTTACATATGGGATCCCAAAAAGGAACAGTGTTTAAAGGTTAGTTTACAAAATTTCCAAA